>NW_012267279.1:3256522-3261967 GCF_000151885.1 Dipodomys ordii | reverse complement strand
TCCGGGTCTCTATTCAGAAAATTTCAGCCTGAGCCAAGGAGACCTAGGGTTTCTCCTATTCCATCCTGTAATGTTTTCAGAGTGTCTGCTTTGAGTTCAAGGTCTTTGATCCATTTGGAGTTCAAAATATATTTCTTTAGTGAATCCAGTCTAATGATCTGATCCCATTTTACTGTTAAAGTAGTCCACAGTATAAAATATTTATTTTTCACTATGAAATAATTCCTTTTATTTAGTTAAAACTTTCCTGTTCTAGGACTAGGGACATGGCTCAAGTGATAGAGCACCTTAGCAAGCACAAGGTTCTAAATTCAAACCTGCCACAAACAAAATCCCACAAAAATTTCCCAACCACCCCTGTTTTTACTGTATTTGATGTAGGTATAATTTGGGGAGGGAAAGGGAAAAATCAAATTGTTTAAATAGGGATACAGGTGGACCCATTGCAACAATGAGATGTACAAGACATTATGTTGAAAAACGACCTTTACAACTTTGGGGAGGGGGGGAGATGGTAGGGCAGGGATGGGAAGGGGAAACAAAGGAGGAGGCAACAATGCTTGATAAGAAATATATTCATTACATTGTTCATGTAATTGTAACTCCTCTGTATGGTATTTTCACAATAAAAACAAACTTATTAATAAAAAAATTTCCCAACCTAATAAATTTTTAGAAAAAAGCAAATTGGACCATTTTCTAAATTAGTTATTTAGATGAACTTTAATTTTGCATAAAATCCTGCAGATTTTTACACAAAAGAATTTCAATTTGTGTAAAATAATTTTACAGTTTAATCATTGTTTCAGACTACTTCCTTTCTGATGTGAAGTTAGTATATGTGAATTATATAAAATTCATGTATGAGGAAATGATTAATTTTGAAGGAGTTCTACTTAATGTCATCCACCAGAAAATTAATATTTTCAGTACTACAGGTTGAGAAACTGCCTTTTAAGAAAAAATAAGCTATTATCAATGAAAGCTTTTAGCAATACCTTATACCTGCCTTCTTTTCATATTATTCAAATGCATGAATATATTGTTTCTTTAGCCAAAATCATATTGGTGGATATTTGAGTAATTCCATGATTTTACTAAAATCATGCTGTCACCCAGATGCTAGTGGCTTACACCTATAATACTCAGGAAGCTAAGATCTGAAGATCACCATTTGAAGCCAGCCAGGGCAGAAAAGTCCACATGAGACACTTATCTTCAATTAACTACTCAAAAACTGGAAGTGGTGCTGTGGCTCAACAGGTAGAGTGCTTGCCTTGAGCACCAAGAGGCTCAGAGAAGCACCTACAACCAACAACAAAAACAAAAAACATGCTGTCAGAAATTCTGAAAAGATGACATCATTGTAGGGTTTTAATATTCCTGAAGCCCTCATGTAAAGGAACAACTAGAATAGTGCACCTCAAAAACTGGGCAGCATCACAAAAAAATTTAATGACAACATATTTTCATAGGTTTCAAAATGTAATTAAATAGTAATAAATCACCAACAGCTACAAAACACACTTAAAACTCCATAGGATGGAGAAGACTGAAAGTAGGCATTGATACAACATGATTTCTACCCAGTGATCTGAATGACATAGTGGAAAAGTTCAGTGCAGCATGGTAAATGGCAGGGAAAAAAAAGCAACTCTATTTATGACAGTCAAACACATGGTCATCTAATTAGTGATGTGCACAAATAACTGACCAAGATTCTGACTGTCTTTACCTACCGAGGTAGTAAAATCACAACCAAGGGAAGTGGTGTGACAGACTGACTGGGAAGGAAGATCCAGTTGATCTTGACTCTAGTCTGGCAGAGTAAACAGAAGTGGATTTTATAAAATCCACATAAGAAGGAGGCACCCTGTGAGGGTATGGAATAGCGATAGCCTTTTGGGCAATCCAATCTTCGCATTTTTTTATTGACCCAATTAGGGAACAGGTGGAAAGGAGCCCCAAGGGACTCTTACTTCAAGTTCCTAATAACACTAGACACAGACCTCTCCAAAGAGAGTAGCAGGCGAAGGGTTGAGCTGGGGTAGTACAGTAGTGTGACAGAACTGCACGTGTCCTAAGGTTACTCAAGCGGGCAGAAACCTATGGAATAGGGAGTCAAAAGCTCACCTGATATTCAGTATGTGTAGGCCAAAGAGGCCACACAAAATAATTACAGCAACATTATGAGAAAAGCATAGGGAAAGTAGAGAATTCAGGTATAACTGAACATTTTTTCAGGGCCATTTTCAGAACATCAGCACAAACTGGAGGGAATTCTGCACGCTCCAAATTATAGATACAAGAGAAGCTATGAATTTTACTGGCATGTTCATGAGTTGGTCCTATGAATGCTTCACATTAACAGATCAAAACAATCTTTCTAGGTTAATCTCCAAACTGAGGAGAAACAGAAGTAGAACCCAAATTGAGAACAGGAATAATGTGGTTGAAGCATAAAGGTAGAAATCAGTTGGCAGAAAATAGAAAACTGTATGTTTGATACTTAGTAAACAATACACTCAGAAGCTCTAGACTATTGAAGATCAAAAAGAAATCTCTTGGCCAATGCTTGCCTCTTGAAAGTATATAGGAAACTAGTTTTCATCAACAATAAAGGACTGCAATCAAATCTGACATAGTTACTTTAAAACCCAGAGTAAGAAGAAAGCACTGTAGAAAGCCATGCTCATAAGAGATTAACATTGATCCTAATATTTTAAAAATCTTCAGTCATACTTACGATAAAATGCAAAAATAAATCAGAATTGCAGAAATTCAGAAATGAGGTTAGAGACAGTTTTTTTTTCTTTTTAGAGAATATAAAATGAAACTAATTAGGAAAAATATTGTAGAAATGAAGATTAACCAAAAAATACCACAAATGACTTATGACAACTAGAAAATTTAGATATTTAAACACCAAAAGTAAATCGGGACAAATCAAGAAAAAATGATACAGCAGACAAGATAATACAGCACAACAAATATATATAAGAATTCATAAAGAAGAAAAACCATTGTATATATGTGTGTATATGCATACATATACATATATATGTATACATATACATATATATACACACAGGCCACATTTTCTTGATCTACTCATCTACTGAGGGGGCATCTGGGTTGGTTCCATATCTTAGCTATGGTAAATAATGCTGCAATAAACATAGTTGTGCTGATAGCTTTAGTATGGGCTTGTTTATAATCCTTTGGGTAAATGCCCCAAAATGGGATTGCTGGGTTATAGGGGAGCTTTATGTAGTCTTTTGAGGAACCTCCATAGTGCTTTCCAAAGTGGTTGAAAAAGTTTACACTCCTACCAACAAAGCAGTAAGGTTCCCTTTTGGCTACATTCCCTCCAGCATCTGTTGTTATTAGGTTTCTTGATTATAGCCATTCTACCTGGGGTGAGGTAGAATCTCAACGTTGTTTGGATTTGCATTTCTTTTATGGTCAGAGAAGTTGAGCATTTCTTCATGTGTCTATTGGCCTTTCTTGTTTCCTTTTCAGAGAAGTCTCTGTTTTTCTTTAGCCTACTTGTTGATGGTGTGGTTGTTTGAAGATTTGTTTTTGGAGGATTTAATTTTTTGAGTTCTACGTATATTCTAGATATGAAGCCCTTGTCTGTTGTATAGCTAGTGAAGATCTCCCAGTCCATGTGCTATTGAAAACAAAACTATAGAATTAATACTTTAAAAATGTTCAGATTTGTTGCTGGGTGCCAGTGGCTCATGCTTGTAATCCTAGCTTCTTAGGATGCTGAGATATGAGGATCAAGGTTCAAAGCCAGCCCAGGCAGGAAAGTCCATGAGACTCTTATCTCCAATTAACCACCAGAAAACCGGAAGTGGCACTGTGGCTCAAGTTGTAGAGTGATTGCCTTGAGCTGAAGAGCTCAGGGACAGCACTTAGGCCCAGAGTTCAAGCCCATGACTGACAAAAAAAATCTTCAGATTTATGCCTTAAAGAGAAAAAATACTTTATATAATCCTAATGAGTAGGCATGTGATATCTGGAAACATTCAAATTCCTATAAAGGAAAAAAATGAGAATATGGGCACTTTTGAAAGCAATATTATGTGCTAGAATATAATATATGAATATATTTAATATTTAAAATACTCAAAATCAACCAATTCCTAGGAAATCTATTAGAGAATGAGATTAAGAAAGGCAAAATAATTGGAGACACCTATATAAGGATTAGTGGTAAACATAATAAATATATCTACCTAAAGTCATTTGTAAGAAAATGGCTAGAACTGCAGATCATCTCCTTCACTGAAGTAAGCCAGACTCAGAAAGACAGCATGCTTTCTCTCATATATGGAATTTAAACAAGTAAAATAGAAGAGGGACTATTAGAGAATAAAAAAGAAAACAGTGGGAGATGAACAAAGGTAATGGGAGGTGAATATCATCAAAGAACATTATTACAAATGTGTGAAAATGTCGTAATGAAACTCATTTTATATAATTAATTTATATTAATATACAATAAAAATATATCCACCTATAAATGATGAAGAAGCTAGTCACAAAAGGAAAAGTACAGTATTATTTCACTCTTGAATAACCTAAAGCAGTCAAAAATCATAGAAACAAACTAAAAATGTAGTTGTCAAGGAATTAAGGGAAAAACTAAGAATTAGTGCGGAATGGGTAGATTTATAGTTTTAACAGGATGAAAAATTGTTCTGGGCAACTGTTTCAAAACAACTTGAATATACTTAATGCTGCACTATCCACTTAACAGGAGACAAACTTAGTAAGCTAACAAAAAAGTAGGAAGAATAAGAATAAAATAAAAGTAGAAAAAGTGCAGTGATTACCTTATAGGTGTTGGCTTAAAGTAAAAAAAAGTATATTTCTTCAAATCTGACATTGGGAAGGTAAAAGATTAAAGGGGGAAATAGATTGTTAGTTAGTTCTGGTTGTTCACAGTAGAGAACAGAAAATTTTGTCTTCAGAAAAATTTTAACTGGAAACATACAGAAAAGGAAAAAATGCACATATGTATTTGCAAATACAAAAATACAAATAGGTATTTGCATATATCAAAATTTTACATATTCACATAAAATAAGGCAGACAATATTGATAAAGTATTGATACACAGCTGTACAGTCAGTTTTCAATATTCATGGGCTCCATATCAGTAAATTCAGCCATTTGTGGATCAGAAAGAATGACATTGCCCCATTTGTTAGGAAATGGAAAGGCTTGGAAAAAATTATATTAAGTGAAGTAAGCCAGCCCAAAGAAACATAGGTCCCATGATTTCCCTTATTTGCAATATCTAGTATATGTCTGAGTCAAGCAGAAAAGGTCAGATAAGGTGATGTTAGGGAAATGAACCCTAGGATATGTACTCAAATGTTTTATTTTTCTTTCATGCGATTGTTTCTAACACATTTATAAGATTTTTTCCTT
>NW_012267279.1:3197726-3256297 GCF_000151885.1 Dipodomys ordii | reverse complement strand
ACAATGCTTGATAAGAAATGTACTCATTAAGGGATGTGAAGAGTAAACAAAGGAGGAGGCTGCAATGCTTGATAAGAAATGTATGCATTATCCTGCCCATGTAATTGTTACCCCTCTGTACAGTGTGTTCACAAAAAAAAAAATTAAAAAAATTTAAAAAAGAAATGTACTCATTATCTTGCCCATGTAATTGTAACCCCTCTGTACAGTATTTTCACAATAAAAAAATTAAATAAATAAATATATATATATATATATGAAGGGGAAACTGCATCTATACTGAACATGTACAGACATCTTTTCTTGTCATTATTCCCTAAACAATTTAGCATTAAGAACTATTTATATACAGTGTATTAGATATTATAAGTAACCTAAGTATAACTTTGTTGCTTTTTTTGGGGGGGGTCGGTCATGGGGCTTGAACCCTGGGCCTGGGCGCCATCCCTCAGCTCTTCAGCTCAAGGCTAGTGCTCTACCACTTGAGCCACAATGCCACTTCCGGTTTTCTGAGTGGTTTATTAGAGATAAGAGTCTCATGGACTTTCCTTACAGGTGTGAGCCACCAGCTCCTGGCTGAAGTTGTTGATTTTTTGTGGTGTTTGGGGCCCACCTAGGTTCTCATATATGCTAGCAAGCACCTTATCATTGAGCTGTACCTCTGCTCTAGAGATAATTTAAAGTATGCAGGAAGTTATACATAGGCTATATTCAAAAACGATACCATCTTTCATAAGAGACTTGAGTCTGTACAACTTTGAGTCTATGGGGTTCTTAGAAACAATCATCTATGGATACCAAGGGGAAAATCTTGTATAATGAAATAATATGAAATATCTGAGGTTGAATATAAATATATCAGTAACTATGAATGAGCCTAACTCATTTATTTAAAAAAAAAAAGTTCAGGTAACAAAGCAAAATCCAACACCATGTTTCACATATAAATAGACATAAAAATAAACGCCCCAGGGAGAGAGCCAGAGGAAGGGTGACATTATCCAAAAAGAAGCATACTCATTACCTGACGTGTGTAACTGTAACTCCTATGTATACCACCTTTATAATGACAATTTTTTATTAAAGAAAACAGAATAGACACACCCAGGAAGGAGATGAGGAAGGAGAAGAAAGAGAAGAGATTGATTCAGAAAGGTTAAAAATAAAAGAGATAAAGATGCAGACAAATGAAAAGAAATTAGAGGTCACAGTCTTAATATCTGGGAAGACAGAATTCAGAGAGAATGAAAAGGACATTTTTCATAATGCTAAAAGCTGAAATTCACAGTGAAAATGTATCACTTGAAGTTTCTGATAAGACAGCAAACAGCCTTCATAAAGCAGATATTATGAGATCTTTCAGGAAAAATAAACAGCAATTTACTCTAAAAGGAAACTGTTATACCTCTCCCAAGAGAAAGGTCAAGCTGTGCACAGTGGCTCAGGCCTGTAATCTTAGCTACTTGAAAAATAGAGATCAGAGGGTAGTAGTTGGATGCCAAGAAAGGTACAAGTTTATGAGACACCATCACATTCATGGGTAGGGTGGTACACACCATTTATGCAAGCACAAGTAGTAGGATTGTAGCCCAGGCCAGTCTGGATATAAAGTAAGACCCTACCTCAAAAATAACCAATGCCAAAAGAGATTGGAGCCATGGCTTATGCTTGCAAGAATAGGGTCCTTAGTTCAATCCACAAGTCTGGAAAAAAAAAAAGAGGAAGACCAAGTGAACAAAAAATAGGAAGAAGAATATACCTAGGCAACATAATCAGTGATGCAGATATGTGAGAAACTCTAAAACTGAAGGCTATTCCTTTTTTAAAGTGTTATGGAAACATTCAGGAAAAAAATGGCTATATATTGAGCTATAAGGAAAGAGGGATAAAGAATGAAGGGGGAGAGGGTAAGAATTCAGGCAAAGAATTCATTGCATATACCACAGAATTGAGAAATATAAGGGAAGGAATAGGTAAAAGGGGGTGAAGATGTTGAAGTAGTGATATAGATCAAGATGCATTGTATATATAAACTGCTTTGTTAAATACCCCCCCAAAAATTAATACATAACCGAAAATAAAGATAAATGAGGGAAAAGCTGGGTTGGGAGGGGTGGGTGAGAACGTTAACAGGGTGACATTGATCAAGATGCCCTATGTTCCTGAACTGTTTCGGTGAATGGCAACTCCTTTGTACAACTACTTAAAGATAATAAAAAGTATTCAAAAAAAAACTTCAGTAAACACCATTAACTTTCAAAGAGTGGAAATAATAGAGAAAAAGCATACTGTGATCTAAAAGCAGTAACATACGAAATAAATTTAAGAGCTTGTTATTTGGAAACTTCACAATACCCTATTACATCATTTTCAATCTAAACTGTAGAACTTCTTGAAATAAAAATAATTTGAAAAGGTTTTAGGGCTGTGAATATGGCAGCAGAGTATTTACTTAGCAGATACAAGGCCCAGGGCACCCACACAAAGCTTAGAATAAAATGTATAGTATATAGTATTTAATGTGTCTTAAAAGCTATAAAATAAAACAATACTACACATACACAGAGGATTATTAAAAGTAAAAGCAGAAACTTATGCCATAATTTCTATCACTTAATTTCTAGAAAGTAGATATAGAAAGCAATAGCTAGGTTTGGTAGTATGTATCTATAATCCCAGTACTCAAAAAATTGAGGCAGGAAGATTGCAAGTTCAAAGTCAGCCTAATCTAGGAGCAACTTCAAAGTTGGGCTGTAACAAACTATCAAAAGAAAAAAACACCCAGAATGGAAATCCTATATTTGAGAAATATTGAAAACATGACTTGGGCTGGGGACACTTGAGCATTCCTACTAACACAGCAGCAGTTTAAGAAGTTGATGTAGCCTCTTTGAGTTTAAAGCCAGTCTGGGAAACACATACCAGGAACCCTATCTCCAATTTTTTTCTCTCATAAATTTGGGTGTCTATAACTCATACCTGTAACTCCTAGCTACTTAGGAGGCTGAGATCTGAGGTTCATAGTTAAAAGCCAACCTGGGCAGCCAACTCCATGAAACTTATATCTCCAGTTAACCACGAAAAAACAGAAGTGGAGCTGTGGCTCAAGTAGTAAAGTGCTAGACTTAAGCAAAAAAAAAAAAAAAACTCAGTGTCTAGGCCCTGGGGCTTAAGCCCCAGGCTTGGCACAAAAGAAAACAAACAAACTGGATGAACTTGAAAACAGCCATACTACACACACACACAATTAAATGTTTAGAATAACTCCATGCTTTTTGTGAAACTTTGTTAATAAAATGATGTGGTCTACTCAAGTTTATTAGAATATTACAAGTTTATAAATAATGGTTAGATTTTACTTTTTCTTGCCAGTAAGTAAAACCCATTAAATAAAATCAGCCTGCTTATAACCAGTGTATCTTTTATGTGTCTGGATTATCCCAAACGCCACTTTTATATGTAGTTCTCCCTCTGTTTATATATAATGTTGGATTGTAAAAGCTATATATTGATGCTCTCTTTTGAGAAAATTAATAAGAACCCCCACACAGGTAACTTTTTGTGATTAACACTTTTGTAAATTTTTTTGGAAAATACAGAACCATTCAGCTTATATAAAAAAACCTGTCAGACTAGTAGATTAAGACATAAAGTACATGGAAGTGGCGCTGTAGCTCAAGTGGTAGAGCGCTCGCCTTGAGCTGAAGAGCTGAGGGACAGCGCCCCAGGCCAGAGTTCAAGCCCCACGACCGACAAAAAAAAAAAAAAAAAAAAAAAGAAAGACATAAAGTACAAATGTGAAATTGCTTTTAAATGGGTTTCTGGGTTTTTTTTTTTTTGTTGTTGTTGTTTTGTTTTGGCTGGCATTGGGTTGTTGTTTTGGTCTATTTCCTGCCATTTGTAATTACTTTCTGAAGAGCCTTGGCTGAAATTCTAGGTCAATATAGAACTCACCTAGCTCTATAGAGATTCATTCAAGTATAACTGTTTTCTAAGACCAAAACTTATTTTGAAAAACAAAACAACACATACCAAACGCCTAGCATTTCACAAAAGATAATGTTTGGGGACTTCCTAACTTGTTTAAAAGATCAGTATGGAAAATTCTTATAAACAGTTCAGTTCTTGCTGAATCTATGTCCTTGTAACTTAAAAGATCTTACAATATAATTGCTCTGTAAATATCAGAATTTTCTAAATATTGTGCAGTGTACACAAAGAACCCGTCAAATGGCTTATCTTGTACTTATCAGCTTGTTTATTTTATGCCTCCAAAAGCTGTATTTTTTAACAAGAGCAGCTGCTACTTTGTAAATATTTTAATAGCTCCTGTTAAGTAGAGCTGTCAGTTTAACAAACAATATTATAAAAGAATTTCGTTCTTCCATGTGATTGCACATCTTGAAATGTGTTTTACCCTGAAAATCCTTTGGAGATTTTAGTCTGGAAAGGATATCTCCTTTGAAGGCACAAAGCCAACAAAAGGAAGAGAATGATTTAACAAATGATGTATAAGATCACTAGAGAAATAATGGTGTTCATTTCAAAAGACAATGTATAATGCCAATAAGTTAGTTTAGCTTACTTCTCTTCTTGAGTCTAGCAGTTTGTTGATATGGAACAACACTGGCTTTATGCCAGATATTTCAGGTATGAACCTTGATTCTTACCACTTAATAGATATTGGTTTAGAACAAGCCAATTAACTTATTTGACCCTTTGTTTCTGTATCTGCAAATGGGGTAATGATACTTAGTGCACAAGGTTTATGGGGTCATTATGAGAATGAAAGAGAATATATGTAAATGGACTAACTCAATAAAGGTAATAATTATTAGTCTGTCTTACCTACTTAGCAACTGGGAGTCTCCAGGTCCTTCTTTAGTCTTTCTCCTTTACATTTTTATTCACCCAGCTTATCTCTTTTTTTTCTATTTCATGAATTCAAAGTGATAAATGTTTTAGAGGTAACCCAATTTAGCACTTATGTTAAATAAATGAAGAAATTGATGCTTAAAGAGATGAAATGACTTGTTCAAGATCACAGTTAAAGAGAGATAAGAACCCAGTCTCCTCAGTTTTTCAGTTTTCCTTCTTTCTATGAAATTAAATTTTTATGAAATTTCTACCTGGGTAGAAGGTTCATGGTAGAAGAGAAAATATGGAACAAACATGAAGGAGAAAAAGATTTTTTTAAGTGAGGAAAACATTCCCTTTTCTAGGTAATGTACAGTAAATTTTTTCCCAAAGGGTTATAAATGTTAGGCTTTACATGTCGTATTCTCTCTGCTTCAACTACTCTTAAACTATTTATGTATTATAGAAGGCTAATTTTGTCTTACAAACAAGTGTGGCTATGTTCCAAAAAACCTGTATTTGGACACTGAAATTTTTATTTCTTATAATTTTCACTTCTAAGAGTATATTGTTTCTTTTCAACCATCTGGAAATACAAAAACTGCACTTAGGACATGAGCCACACAAAACCAGATGGCCCAGGAGAGAACTGTATTTGGCCCTGTCCTACAGTCAACATGGAGGCCTTAGAAGTATAAGCCTGATGCTAAACAGACAAAATACTTAGCTTTAGTATTATGGAAATAATAGGATCTGATGGGGGATAGGATAAAGAGGGCAGTAGCCACTCTAGTTCAGCAGACAACTGTTCTTTGGAAATAGAGGAGAAATGCTGCCAAGTAAGTTTTTTTTAAAAAGTAAGCTAAGGTTCTAGATCATATGTGAAATTTACCAATATTTAAGTGTTGGTAAGTAATTGAAGTACATTCTTAAATACTGTAGGTCAGACATCTGTTAACTGATTTTGGTACATGGGACTGTCAGTTTAGGAAAAGAAAACAAAGCAAATAAGTAGGTAATTCATAGTTTGTATAAAATTTCACTAATGAATAAACTACCACACAGAAGATATATATACATATACCACAGATCAGAATGACAGACAAATACAAAATACTCACCCAAAGCTATAAAATACACATCCTTATATGTGTACCCAGAACATTCTCTAGGAATGACCATAGGAAGTCAATAAATAGGTTGTTTTTTTCCATGTGGTACTGCGAGTACAAACTAAGCCTCAGGTATTCTAGGCAAGTGATCTATCACTGAGTACATCCACAGCCCTAAAATCTTCTAACAAATTCAAAAGGATGGAAAAAGTGTATCTTTTCTGATCACAGTGGAATAAACTAGAAAGCAGTAACAAAAGGAAAACAGGAAATCCGCAAATGCGTAAACATTAAGCAGCAGATAACTAATGGGTCAAAAAAAAGCACAAAAGAAATTAGAAAATGTTTTGTTTCAAATGAAAGTAAAACCAACCTCATACTTATATTGATGAGATACACTAAAAATAATGCAAAGAGAAAAGTTGAAGGCCATATGTATCAATAGGGTGGAGCAAGCTGGTAGATTAGAGCATCCTACATTTGGTGGCCTGATTGAGAAGAGTCAGTTAGAGAGAGAGAGAAAGAGAGAGAGTATTAGGAATTGTGAGGAGGTAGTTAAATACTTGAAAAGCATAGACAAAAGGAAATTGACAGAGAAAATTAGAAACCATCTGAAGCTCTGTCTACCCTATCCAACAGGAAGGGGAAGCCAAAAATACAATTTCAAGGTAAACCAGAAGGTCCTGGCACACACTGACAATTCTAGCAGGAGGATTATCTATACCTCTACAAGCCTTAGATCCAATACAGGGATTTGGTCAGACAGTTTTGTCTGTTCCTGTGTAGAAGGCTAGCTTCAGTGAAAAAAAAATGACATTCTGCTGTTCCACTTATTTCTGGTTGCTAAAACAAGGCATTATCTTGAGAGAGGGCTCAGTGTTTGGGAATTAGCTATATTAGGGGGTTGGTAGCAAGGCACAGCCATGGCTCAGGTAGTTTTGGTATACCCTGCCACAGTGTCTGGATAGAAGATAGTCATGGGAAGGGAGAGCATGTGGTGTGGACCCGCAGAGGTTCAAGCAGTAGAAAGCTCAGGCAGTGAATGACCTAGTAGTTGGAGGACCTACCTCCTTGGTGAGGAGCAAGTCCCATCATCTAAGTGTTAAGAGCCCAAGGGTGATGTAGTGTATGGTCTCTAAGCCTGACTCTTGGCCACATGTGTTAGCTGCCAGATGGGTCCAAAATCTCTGAGCCAAGACCCTCTGAGTCATGTGATTTCCATAATCTACTCACTCTCAAAGGAAGCGAACTACTGGGTAGGTTCTGAAGGCACTGAACCCATCTCTGGGAACTGCTTCCTGTGGTGTGTTGTTGTTGTTCTAAGGGACAGAGAGCCCTCAGTTTATGTTCTCCAGATCATTCAATTTCCATGCTCCCTTCCACAGGACAGTGGACTGCTGGGCATAGTCTAAAAACACTAACACCTGCCTCTGGGAACTAAATTGCATGTGTTAGCTGCCAGGTGGGATTGAGAGCTCCAAGCCCAAACCTTTCACATCAGATGGTTTCTACAGCCTCCTGACTTCCATAGGGAGATGACTTGCAGGACATAGCCTGAAAGCACTAAGAACCACTTCCAGGAACTGTAATGTGTTTGCTGCCAAGTGAGACAGAGAGCCCTGTGTCTTAGCCAGCTGTGTCTCCAAGTGCATAATGAAGACAAGCTACTATCGTGAAAACATGCCAGAAACAGACAGCCAGCCCTTCTACAACAGACTCTGTTAGTTTTACTTGATGTGAGCAGTGCTTTGGATCAAGTATGCTACCCTGACTATATCAATGAGTATTTAACTATTGTGCCATACCCCAAGTCCAGTGGTGAGAAATAGTATGTCAACCTTCTACTATAGAGTCCTGTCTGAAACTAAGAATATATCAACTGAAAGACTAACAACCAACAAGTTGGCCTCAGTTACACAAATCTGAATTGCAGAAATACAAGAAAACAAGATTATAGACTCTTCTGTGAAAACAACACTAAGGATACCTAAAAATACCAAACACTAACAATATTGAAGTAGATGAAATCACAAAGAATTAAAAAAATCAACAAATTTTAAATGAGCTTGGATATATAACTGAATAAACACAAAAATCTACAAATGAAAGAAAGATAATGCAAGACATAATACAGTAATTTTAAAAACATATAGAAATTCTGAAGAAGAAAACAAATTGAGATTCTTCAGATAAAAAGCTGAGTCAGGCACCAGTGCCTAACACCTAAATCCTACTTAGTCAGGAGGCTGAGATCTGAAGAATGAGATTTAAAACCAACACAGTTAGAAAGTCCTATCCCCAAACTAACCAGCAAAATGCTAGACTGGAGGTACGGGTCAAGTGAGCAGAGCATCAACCAATGAAGCAAAGCAATAGGCCTTGTGCAAAAAAAAACTCAGTTGAATGTGTCCCAGCAGACTAGATTAAAAAAAAATCTGTATTTGAGATAGGTGGATATATTAGTACATTCATATAAAAAAGAAATAATTTTTAAAAATACTACTGGAACACAGAAGACCTCTGAGACACCATTAAAAGTCTAAACCTAAGCCAGGTGCTGGGTGTTCATGCCTGTAATTCAAGAGATTGAGCTATGAAGATCATGGTTTGAAGCCAGCCAGGGCAGGAAAGTCCCCATGGGACACTTATCTCCAATTAACCACTTAAAAACCAATAATGGCACTGTGGCTCAAGTGGTAGAGCACTTGCCTTGAGCACAAAAAGGCTCAGGGACAGCATCCAGGCTCTGAGTTCAAGCTCCACAACTGACAAGGAAAAATGAAGTCTAAACCTCCAAGTCAAGGCATAGAAAAAAAAAAAAAGGTGTACTCTAAAGGCATAAAAAACATACTCAAAAACATACCAGAAAATTTTTCAAGAGAAACAGTCATCCAGATACAGGAGGGTTTTAGAATATCAGATAGACAAGACCAGAAAAGAAAGATAAATGCATCTATAAAAATACAGGAAAGAGGGGCTGGGAAGGTGGCTCAGTGGTAGAGTGCTTGCCTTGCATGCATGAGGTCCTGGGTTCGATTCCTCAGCACCACATAAGCAAAAAGAAAAAAGCCAGAAGTGGCGCTGTGGCTCAAGTAGTAGAGCCCTAGCCTTGAGCTGAAGAGCTGAGGGACAGTGCCTAGGCCCAGAGTTCAGGCCCCACGACAGGACCAAAAAAAAAAAAAAAATACAGGAAAGACAAATGAAGAGCAGGAAAGAATCAAACACTACAAAACAACCAAATACCAGGGAATACTGCATAATTTTTAATAATAATTCTGGGTGTTAATGCTCTCAACTTTTCAAACAACACAGACTAATGGATTGGATTAAAAAACAAAACCCAACTGTTTGTTGCCTATAAGAAATGGAAGAAATGGACCTCACTAGTAAAGACAAACACAAGTTAAAAAGAAAGGATGAAAAGGATTTACCATGCAAATGGAGCCCAAAAGCTTATATACTCATGTCTGACAAAACAAACTGCCAGCCAAAATTAGTCAGAAGGGACCAAGAGAGTTAATTCATAATGTTTAAGAGAGCAATCCATCATACTGATACAGCATGTATCTGTAAATATATATATACATGCAACTTCAAAGCACCCAGTGCAGGAGAATTAATACTACTAGAAAGAAGAGCACAAGTAGACTCCAACATAGTTGGTTATGTTAGTACCCCTAGTCTCAACAGTAGATTAGTCATCTAGATACACACACACCTCCAAAATCAACAAGGAACATCAGAAATAAAAAATACTATACAGCAAATAGATTTAATAGACATCTACAGAATATTCCAAACAGCTTCAGCATAAGCAATCTTCTCAGAAGCCCATGGAAAGGTCTACAACATAGACCATATTTCAAGACATTATGCAAGTCTTAGCAATTATAAGGAAATTTAAATAACTTCCTGAATTTTATCAGATCATAACAGAATAAAAGAGACACTATAGAAAATAGAATTTCACATAATCAATTCCACTTACTAGGTTATATTCAAAAGAACTTAGAGCAGACTCTTAAGTAGATAATCGTACAATCATGTTCATAGTTCATAATACCCAGGTGGCAGAAGCAACTGAAATGTCCATATTTAAGTAAATGGATAAAGAAAATGTAGTATATATATATATATATATACAATGTAATATTAGTCTGCCTTAAGTTCTAAATCCTATCACGTAGTATGATGTGAATAACACTGAGGGAAGACATTATATTTAGTGAAATAAGCCAGTCATAAAACAAAGACATTTTTTATACAAAGTATCTAAATTTATCATGTTTATATAAACAAAATAAAATGGTGGTTATTAGGGGCAGCAAGGAGGGAGGAATGTTTTTTAATATGTGCAAGTATGTATCTGTTAGCATTGCTGTCCAACCCTCACACATTCTGTTGTGTCAAATATTAATATTTTCTTCTAGCTTGTTAAGTCATATCTCCTATAATAAATTGTATGTTCACAGTTGGAAAAAAAGGAGGAATGATTAATTGTTAATAGATGCAGTTTCAGTTTTGCAAGATGAAAGAGTTCTAGACATGCTGCACGACAATGAATATATTTAACAGTAGTGAACTGTACATTTGAAATTAGGGATGGCAAAAATTAAGTTCTGTGGTTTTCTTGCTACAGTTATTAAACTGACAGATATTGTGGTCCACAGCCTTCTTGGATTTTTAAGAAGCCTTGTATTTCTGACAATATGTACATTTTTTATAATCTCTATTCCAAACAACTTTTTAAAGCATTTATCTGTCAAAGTGGCTAAGGTGTCTCTACAGCTTACATCTGTATGATATGGAAATATACCCTGTATATATACTTGATAATGCTAGTTGAAAGCAGTGGTTGTGATTTGCCTACAGTGTGCAGAGTCCTGGTTTTATCCTGAACACTAATTAACAGTAGTTGAAAAATATTGAGCAACAGCTTTTCCTCTTCAAAGTGTGCATAATACAGAAGAGTAAAATTGACTTCTACAATATTCCAGAAATAAATTGTGTGACAGTATAAAAAGATTTGGTTAATAAAGTGCTTACAAAAGCATTATGAATAGGCAAAAGTATAAATGAATTTTAAAAAATCTGAATCTGAAATCATGATGTTGTTATCAACTCTTTTGTTGAAGTAAGTATAAAAATGGCTGAAGTCATGAGGGACTGGGAGTTTCATTATTTTAATTGTGTGCTACATAGCACGTTGACAAGATAAAGGAAGAATTCCATTGGGATCTGTGAAGTTTTTCTGTAATTGGAACATATGTAGGAGTTAGCTGAAATTGTATTTGATCCCTGTCTTAATCATTTTTTACAGAACTCTTGGGGCCTTTGGACAGAGGGGATATGCTAAGTGATGCTTTTGTTGGGCTGTCTTTAGTTCCTCAAGGGGAAGAATCACTTCCAGATGATCTTCCTTCCTTTGGATCTGTCCACAGACATATTATTCAGCAAAAAACACTGAATGGTTCTTCTAACAGGTAAGCTATGTTGAATTGAAAATTTATTCCATAAAAGGAAGTACTTCGCATTCAATACTTTAAATACCATGCTCAACTAAAAACTAATAGCTAAGCAAGAATATTTGAAAATGCCAAGGAAAAAATATGCATTTTTCTCCTGGCTAAGACTTTGCAGTAGTTAGGTAATGCCAGAGCAGGCTTAATGCAAGCAGAACTGAACATAAAAAGAGTACTTTTAAAATGAATGTTCTTCTAGAAATTACTGTAATATTTGTTATAGTCTAGTTATATTTTCCTGTTAAATTCTAGGACTGTTAGACTAACTTAAACGAATATTAATTTTTAGGATATATAACTTAAATATGTTTCCTATTCATTTTGAAATCTGATAAAAGAAAATTTAAAGATCCATCTTGCCACATGGGGTTAAGAAAAAATGGATATGAAATTAATACATGATTGTTATGTAGAGTGATAATTACAGCACTATTTTCAGAAATAGTATTATTTGTTACGATCATTATAACATTAACTAAGATATAATAATGCTCAAACATAGTGTAATGTACAAGATAATAAGTCTGCTAGGCTTTGTGAGCCACGTGAACTTTTTAGTGACTACTCAATCCTGCTGTTTTAGTATGAAAGTAGTCATGGACAAGAATGGGCAAGTGAATTAGAATAGTTATGTTACAACAAAACTTATGAAAACAATGGTTCAAACTTGACAGATTATATTTTACAAATGATCCTAATCTTATGTACTAATTGTAGAAAGGCTGGATTTAAAATTCATGTGTATCTATTATACACATATTTTTATAATGTTCTTGAGAAAAAATGCTTCAAATCACATAAATTAACAGTAAAGAGGATCAGCATTTCCAAGTATGAGTGTTTATTTAGATCCTCTCTCCAGGAAACTATTATAAAACTGTACAAACCCTCTCCTTTCTGGGCCCTGGAAAGCAAAGGCAAGCAACAAATAGAGAAGCATTTATTGGTTAGAAAAACTGCTCAATTTCTAGAAATAAACTAGAGTCTATGAGAATCCTGCTGAAGGCAGTTCTTATCTTCCTCCCAAGCTTAAGCTAGTTCTTCTAGTTCTTCTACCAGTTAAGATTGGTTGTGAAAGCCAACAGCTGACTGAATTTGGGCCTGAGTGTAGAAAAAACCTTGCTTGCCATTATTCTCAATAAAAGCATCAAACTCACTGCCAGTGAAATTAGTGACAAAGTTAATAGGAAATGACCAAGGAGAGCAACAATTCTGATCTCCTGATTGAGCAAGTGGCTGAATGACAACTAGTCAAAAATTTAACGGACAGAAAGAAGAGAGCCAGAGGGGCTAATTAAGCGCTCCACAATTTCCTGATGAAGCTATATGACCTCGCAGTTTTGGTGGTTTTTTTCCTAGATGGACTCAACTTTTCAATTTGGAGAGGGGTTTTCCATCCTATTTATAATTATTTTGAATTTGGGACATTTTCTTCAACTCATGCTGAGCATAGTTGCCAAGCAGCTCATTTCTTCTTAATCATTTTTTTCTTTTTGTAGTACTAGAGATAGAACTTGGGGCCTCATGCCTATTAGTCAAGTACTGTACCATTTGAGCCATACCCAGTCCTTCATTCCTCCTTTTAGTTATGTTCTGTATTATTTATAGAAATATTGGGAGTTAGAAACATAGGCAACCAATATTATCCTTAGCCATTTTTACATTTTACTTCATTAAAAACAATTTTAGTGAGGTGTATCTTGCATGAACTGTAAAATTCATCTATAATGGTACTTGATAAGCTTAGAAAGTTATATGAAAATCACCTCAGTTCAGTTTTGTAACATTTCCACACAAATATTTCCATGTGCCTAATTTTACTCTCTACTCCAACCTAAGACAACCACTCTGCTTGCTGTTTCTAGAAAAATTTTATATACATTTCCATTTGGAGGCTATTACGAATAATTCTACCATAAGCCTTCATGTCTGAGTCTTTTACAGAGATATTCTCACAAAATAAAGGGCAGGGAAACGCTCAGCATATCATACAGTGATTGAACACAGTTGGTAATAACACTAGATTGATTGAAATAAGCTCACAGCATCTGAGTTGTATAATACCTGTATAGGAATTTATAATTTTTATAATTTGGCAGCACTAAGGCTGAGCTATGCCTCCAGCCCTGCTTTCTACTGGTTATTTTCAGGAGAGGGTCTTGCTTCCCAACATAGCTAAAATCACTCCACGGGTCTAGCTTCCCTGCATGAAAATGGAGTCTTGTGATCATTTTCTGCCCAGGATCTCCACTTCTCAACTTACCAGGGAGCTTGGGATTACAGGTACAGACAACTCAGCTATGGTTATAGAAGAGATCTCATGAACTTTTGTGTCTTGGCTGGCCTTGAACTACGACCCTCCTATTCTCAGCCTCAAAGTAGTTAGATGAGCAATGTGAGCTACTGGCACCTGGCTTTTTTCTTTTGATTAAAATAAAATCTTGTTTTTTGGACCATACTTGGCCACAACTGAATGTAATAAATCCACAAATAAGATAGGCTTACAGTAGTCAGTTGTTACTGTAGCATAGACAGATATGAATGGGCATGGATGTGTCCAATAAAATTCCATTTACACAAACAGGCAACAAACCACTTAACCATGGAGGAATTTTAAATCATGAAACTACTTTTTTGGTTGCTTTGTAAGTTAAATAATGTCCTAGGTAAACACCTATTACCACAAATGGCTAGTACTAGACTTAGAAATCTGCAGCATGCAAATTTTATACAAAATGATCTGTGTAATAAAGCATCTAATTCAGATAGTTCTATAAATACTACCAAACCTTCAAAGATCAGATATTTCTAATGTTCTGGAAAATATTCCAAATCATCAAAAACAAGGAAGGACTTCTCACAGTACAGAAATATCCCAATATCATTCATAAATACTCGTGAAAATATCAGAAAATAAGTTTGTAAATTTTTCCTTTGTCAGCAAGAGTCATTATTACTATCTGCATACAACTTAAGGTATATTTCTATCATGTAAATTGTACTCTTCATCCTTATATTGTTAAAAATGTATTATTATAGGGGCTGGGAAGGTGGTTCATTGGTAGAGTGCTTGCTTTGCAAGCATGAGGCCCTGGGTTTGATTCCTCAGCACCACATAAGCAGAAAAAGCCAGAAGTGGCACTGTGGCTCAAGTGGTAGAGTGCTAGCTTTGAACTGAAGAGCTGAGGGACAGTGTCCAGGCCCAGAGTTCAGGCCCCACGACCAAATTAAAAAAAAAAGTTTCATTATATATTACAAACATAGGGCTCGTTTAAGAATTTTTTGCTAAAGACTGTCAAGACTATACATATGAGCTGTAATGAAAATAAATCTGAAGTATAAAAAAATTTGCTGTCCCTGAGCTCCTCAGCTCAAGGCTAGTGAGTGCTCTACCACTTGAGCCACAGTGCCACTTCCGGCTTTTTCTACATATGTGTTCTGAGGAATTGAACCCAGGGCCTCATGCATGCAAGGCAAGCACTCTACCACTGAGCCACCTTCCCAGCCCATAAAAATTTGTGTTATTTCTATGGATGTGGAAAATACCTTTGATTAAATTCAACTTCTGTCCCTGATGAAAGCACTCAAGAAAAAAGAAACTGGAGAATACTACTAAACGTGTGTGTGTGTGTGTGTGCGTGCGTGCGTGCGTGCGCGCGCGCGCGCGCGCGCACACATAACTTAATCCTAATGCTGATGTTTTTCTAAATGGAGCATTTCCATGTTGGCAGCCATTGTTTCAGCTACTTTTCATCATTATTCTAGAGGTAGTAACTGACTGCACAAATCATCTAATAAGGACTGGCAAACTCACCTACATGCCAAATTTAAGCAGCTTGCTACCTGTTTTGTACATAAAATTTTATTGAAACATAGCCATACCTATTGGTTTAATGTGTATGGTTTAGTAATAGAGACAAAGACTAAAATAAATTTCTGTCAGACCCTTACATAAGGGTTTGCTGCTTCCTTGGAGCAAAGATACAAGAATTGGTAAAAGCTGGGCACCCGTGGCTCACGCCTGTAATCCAAGCTACTCAGGAGGCTGAGATCTGAAATTGCGGCTCAAAGCCAGCCCAGGCAGGAAAGTCTGTGAGACTCTTATCTCCAATAAACCACTCAGAAAACTGGAAGGGTGCTGTGGCTCAAGAGGTAGAGCATGTGCCTTGAGCTGAAGAGCTCAGGGACAGCACCCAGGCCCAGAGTTCAAGTCCCACAACCAACAAAAAAAAAGAAGAAGAAAGAAAGAAAAAAGAATTGGTAAGGAAATAAAAGCAGTAAAACAATCTGCTTCAAAAGTCATGGATTCATTGTTAAAACTAAATCAAATATTTTAAAACTGAAAGAATTTTAAATTGACACAAGTAAATCAAATGTCTTCATATATGCAAACAAATGTATTATAGAACCAAACTGTTAGAGAAAGCCTCATTTACAATGTCAATGAAGAAATTGACATACGATTAAGTGTAACAAATGTGCAAAGTCTACATATAGAAAACTTTAAAAACACCCTAAAAAATATAAATTAGGCTTAACAAATAGAAAGACTTGGGATAGAATCACTTCCTATTATTAAGACGTCAGTTTTTCCTGTTTTATTTTAAAAATTTAATGTGATCCCAACAAAAATGCCAACACACTTTTATGTACTTAGACAAGTTAATATTAAAGTTCTGATTTTTAAAAAATACCAAGGGAAACACAAAAAAGACAAACCACTAGATAGATCTTGATCTACTAGAGATTTTTTTTAAAGTACATCATAAAACCTTTAAAACTTATGTCTCATTTTATTCACTGTGTGACTACTAGATTAATACCTACTTCCTCATAGAGCTGTAGCGTTCATTAAGGCAGGCACGTGATGACCATCATAATGTCTCCAAGCCATACCCACAGTGTCTTATAATGGCTGTCACATATTAGGTAGGGAATATATTTATGCCACTTGCTCTCTTGGAAGTTTGAGAGCATTGGGAAAGGAATGCTATGAATAAGAAACAAACTCAAATATGGGCAAGCTGGGCACTGGTGGCTCACGCCTGTAATCCTAACTACTCAGGAGGCTGAGATCTGAGGATCACAGTTCACAGCCAGCCTGGGCAGGAAAGTCCAGGAGACTCTTATCTCCAATTAACCACTCAGAAAACCGGAAGTGGTGCTGTGGCTTAAAGTGGTAGAGTGCTAGCCTTGAGCTGAAGAGCTGAGGGAAAGCGCCCAGGCCCAGAGTTCAGGCCCTACGACTGACAAAAAAAAAAAAAAAGTGTATAATAATGGTAAATTTTAGAAGAAAAAATAATATCTGAACAAAGAAACCTGCACTGGGAAGGTTATATTTGAGTTAAAACCCGAATGGCTATTTGATGATGTGAGGTGACAAGAACTCCAAGGAAAGAAACTATACATGTTAAAAGTGGAGATAAGTTTGAGAGGTTCAGGTAGCATCCAGTGTAGCTACACTGTGCAGTAAGTGTGGTGGAAGAGCAAGTAAGTTACTTAGGACCTTAGTAGACCATTCAATTGGTCTTATTTTAATTGCAGCAAGAAGTTACTGTAGAATATTAGAGTATGTGCTAGGCAGAAAGGCCTCCTACCGATATCTATATATTTATCTCTATGAATATATTAAAATTATATTGCAAAGAAAAGTTAAGGTAGCAGATAGAATTAAGGTTGCTAATCATATGACTCTGAAACAGGGATATCAACTTGATTATCTAGATATGAGTATTGTAATCCTTAAATGTGGAAGAAAGAAGAGTCAGTGTCTACAATGAGTCAATGTGAGAAGAACTCAACTCATGGTTGTTGGTTTTAAAAATGGAGGAAACATGAACCAAAGAATGCAAGTTTTGTCTAAAAGACTGAAAATAGTTAAAGTAAGTATTAGATGTACAAAAGAATGGCATCTCCCAAATTAAAGCACTTGTTTGCAGTACAGAACAGTTTTTTTAGTTGCCATTATGTAAATTGACAAGGTTATATATATTCATAGGAAAATTTTGTATTTTTGTCAGTAGTACTATTATTTAAATGGTTTTCATTCTTTGGATCTGGCTGCCTGAGATGCTATTCTTCATATGACATCAGTATTTAAATGGTCCTTCATATTTTTTATGTGACAACTAAAAAGTGGTACACAACTCAAGCGTAGTTTAGAAGAAAAATTCACACAGAGTGAGAAGGGCAGTATATAAGTAAAATAATTGTACCGAATCTGAAGTAATATTAACTACCATTAGAAATGGTCCTGTCCTATACTAGTTATATTTCAAATAATGCAATTCTGTAGTTGTCTCAACTTTCTCATTTGTGTTAGATTATCTGTCAAAGTCTAAAGTTCCTTGCTGTGTACTATATTTTCAGCAAACTTATCTACCCTGATATTTACTGTCATAAATTCACTGCAATACTGATTAGTTTTTTGTCGTTGTTGGGTTTTTTGTTTGTTTGTTGTTGTTTGGTCGTGGGGCTTGAACTTGGGGCCTGGGTACTGTCCCCTCAGCTCTTCAGCTCAAGGCAAGCACTCTACCACTTGAGCCACAACACCACTTCTGGTTTTCTGGTGGTTTATTGGAGATAACAGTTTCACGGACTTTCCTGCCCAGTCTGGCTTTGAATGGTGATCCTCAGAGCTCAGCCTCCTGAGTAGCTAGGAATACAGGTGTGAGCCACAAGTGCCCAGCCTGATTAGTTTCTTGCTATTTATTATAAATCTGAATTTATACCTAACAGACTCCAAATTAAATACTATTCTGTAACAAGTTGTTAAATTTTGAGTTGATTCTACGGATTCGTGTCTTAGCAATTTTTCTTTAAGTTGGGACAGGCAAAAGATACTCATTAATTCAGAATTTAATATAGCTGATGAAAAATTTCAGTGTTTACAAAACAAAGAAATTGTCAACAGAATGCCTGGCAATAGACTAACCAGAAAAAAAAAATACAGCCTATAATTCATGAAGATTGGCTGAAAACAAACTGGTCCTGCCAACAGAAAATCTGACAATTACTCTGTTGTCTAATTTGGCTCAGCCTAAGTTGACCTTGTTTATTCATCTCAGTCTTTTAATTCTTGTTAACTTGGCATGAAATGAGAACATATGGCATATGTGTACGAAGTCCATTTCTGCATCTTAAACCAAAATAAGTGTAACATACTGGGCATTTCCAGTGTATTGAGCTCTTGTAGTAGCTTAGACATACCTGGTTGCATTCATCTTAAGCACATAGGTTTGCATATAAAAAGGGGAAATTCCCTAGAGACATATATTTTCCAAAGCTTGGTATATGACTAAATCTGGCCAATTTTAAGCATGTTTCCAAAGAAGCTAGACAATGTAAAGCTCTTTTCAAATATAAAAATAAAAGTCTGTATTGGAAATTTATCAACCAAAAGATACAGGCTTTCATCACACCTAAGGCGGTTTAAGAATGCTAATCGAGAAAATGTTAGAAATTGGAAATGAAGAGCAAAAAAGATTATTTCCACTTTCTTTCCAGCCTCATTTAGTCTGTTTCTTAATTTCTAATCCACTGGAGTTTACTGAAGGGAAGATACTTCATCATTCTAATATGACAAGGAGCACTATAAGGAAATGAGTTTCTTCACAGATCCCCAGCTCTTTCATGGAACTGCAGTTGTTTTGGTACTAAAACTAGACAAACAAGAATGTAGAAAGTCAGAGCCCAAAGTTTATTCATTTTTAAAGAATAGTGTTTTGAATTAGATTGTATCATTTTCTATTTTTAATTCAAATGAAAAACAAGGAAATGTAATTGCATATGTAAAGCTCTATTTATATACTTTAAAACACTTAAACTTTATCAGTGAACTCTATATGATATGTCCTCCACAGGCTCTGCCAAATGAAGGGCTGGTTCATCATTATACACATATTGTCAGTTATGTAAATACCCAACATACCAATACAAATATTTGGAAACAAATGAAAATTTCATTGGTCAAATAAAGAAATGTTCTGTTTCAAAAATAAAATATATTTTCCATTGTAGATGAGATAAAAAGTACCTATTTGCCTCTTCTGTTCATCACTGTTTTCTTCTCTCTGCAATATTCTTTGAATCTAGGTTCTCATAATTTTCTGCATTAAGAGTGAAGAAAGCCGGGCGCTGGTGGCTTACACATGTAATCCTAGCTACTCAGGAGGCTGAGATCTTGAAGATTGCAGTTTGAGGCCTAGACTCCATTTCCAAATAACCAGCAAAAAGCAGAGCTAGAAGTGTGGAAGTGGGTCCAGGAAGTGTGTCCTACAGGTGTGATGCCCTAAGTTCAAACCCAGTACTGGGAGGACAAGGAGACAAGATTAAGAAACTAAGGCTTCAGGGAAGGAATGGTGAAAAGCAGAAAACAAACTGAAAAACAGTGTCAGTAATATACATACACAAAAATTGTAACTGTATAAGAAACAGGTAGTTTGGGCTTTGCTATTTCATGCATAACTGAAAATAGAACTGAAAAACAGACTGAAATATCTTCTATATATACTTCAGGTCCCCAGAAAAATCTCCTCACTAGGCTAAAAACATGCTGTAAGCATCATATAATAGTTTTTCCTTTTACAGACATTATCCATTTACTATGGTTCAAGGTAGACCAAGTTTTTTTTATTCCTCTTACTAGAGGTAAATTGCATATCTGGAACATAGTATGCACACTTCCCCTACTTATGAATTGTTTTTCTTTTGCTATATATGTTTCTATAAACTAATATGGGGAACTTGTTGCTCTGTGTCAAACAATACCGACTGAGATGTGCTGTACCCACATCACAATATTAGGTGCATATGTTTTAGTGAGGCTAAAGATGATCACTATGAAGTTTCCCATCATCCTTTTTGAAGCCTCCTGTTTTGGACTTTATTGATGGATTTTACCTAAATTAAATAGCATTGTAAGATAGCAGTTTTCTAATTCCATCATTCCTTTCATATTTATGAGCTAGAATTATTGCATCTGCAAGGCTTGCTGAGAGTAAACTGCCACGTGATTCAGGCAGAAAGGAAAACAAACTGCAGGCCCGCCCTCAGGGAGCAGCCCTGGCTGGGTGGGTGTTAAGTAGGGCAGGAGGAGGTGTGACAGGGGCGCCCCGGGAGGTAACCTCAGAGAAAGGGGTGGTGACTGCCTCCAGGTGTGCCCATCACTTGGGTAACGCAGGTGCTGCGTGCTGACTTCCTGCGTGGAAAACAAAATGATGGAGACAAGCTGAGCTCTTTCCAGGCAGACATAACGTCCCCTGCTTTTGATAAGTATAGAAGGAAGTTGATTCTCTCTGGCTACTTCCTACTGACAAGGGGCGTAGACATTAGGGGTAAAAGGTGGAGATGTGTTGCTGCTTGTGCCTTCTCCGGGACTGGACAACAACCCTGCCTCAGAACCTGGAGTCCTTGGCTGACTCACAGTCAGGTGATTGCAGGCAGGTGAAGAGCAAGGGGGAGGGGCGTTGTGACATTCCAGGCTTTTGGCAGTTATAAAGGGGCGAGGATTCTCTTTGGCTACTTGCTGCTGGCAAGGGGCATGGACATTAGGGGTAGAGGCAGGTGGTTGTCTGAGCAAGCCACTAGCATCTAGCTGCACATTGTTTTGATATGGATATGTTTTGACATGGATATACCCAGTATGCTCTCTGATCATAACAGGGTTAAAGTAGGAATAACAAAAATGGGAAAAATATCTCCAAACATTTGTAAATTTAAAGACACACATTCAGCTGAGTGTTGTGGTTTAAGCCTGTAATCCTAACTCCTCAGGAAACTGAGATCTTAGTATCACAGTTCGAAGCAGCCCAAGCAGAAAAGTCCCCGTAGGACTCTTATCTCCAATTAACCACTCCAAAACTAGAAGTAGCACAACTGTGGCTCAAGTGGTAGAGCACTAGCCTCGAGCACAAAGAGGCTCAGGGACAAAGCCCAGGCCATGAGTTCAAGTCCTACAACCAACAACAACAAAAAAGGTGATATTGATCTAGATGAATTGTTCTTATAAAGTGATATGCTGAATGGTACTTTTGTACAACTATTTAAATTTTTTTAAAAAAGTTTGAAAAGGCTGTTTAAAACAAAACCATGGTCTGGGAAGGTGGCTCAGTGGTAGAGTGCTTGCCTCACATGCATGAGACCCTAGGTTCTATTCCTCAGCACCACATACACAGAAAAAGGCAGAAGTGGGTGCTATGGCTCAAGTGGTAGAACCCTAGCCTTGAGCTAAAGAGCTCCACAAACGGGGGGGAGGGGGGGGATGCAAGAAAGGTACTCCTCACAGCCTAATGTATGTCCTATATAGCTCTTCATGGCTTGTTAACCTGTGAAATATCTGTGAAGCACTAAATAATGTTAGTTTCTTGTTGATTTGTAATTTTTAGTGATCAGAATTTACCTACAGTTAAATTTTTTATATTTATATTAAATAATAATTATAATATATATAATAAATAATAAAAAATTATATTAAATGTTTAATCTTTTAAATAACAGGGATAAAAGTTAAAGATCTTCTAGAATTAAACAATAAAAATCCTAGCTACTCAGGAAGCTGAGATTGGAGGATCGCAGTTCAAAGTCAGCCCAGGCTGACGTTATCTCCAATTAAGGACCAGAAAAGCTGGAAGTAGAGCTGTGGCTCAGTGGTAGAGCATTAACCTTGAGTAAAAAAGCTCCGGGACAGTACCAAGACCCTGAGTTCAAACCTCAGGACCAGCACAAAAAGTAAAAGAATACACACACACACAGAATAACAAAGAATTTTAATATATTATTTAAAATTTAAAATAATAAACATTTAAGTTATAAACATTTAAAAACAAACGTGATTAAATAATAGATGAAATGTGAGGGGAAATAAAGTTTTATAATACGAAGTTTTTTCTGATTTTGCCCAGCTTTCCAATTTATTTTTAAAATCCATAGTAATAAGTATAGTAGCACTATGGGTGTTTATATTTTATTGATATTCTTTTTCAAACTGGGTGCTGGTAGCTCATGCCTTAATCCTAGCTACTTGGGAAGTTCAGATCTGAGCATTACATTCAAAGCCAACCCAGGCAGAAAAATCTATGAGATTCTTATCTCCAGTTAAACATAAAAAAAGCCAGAAGTAGAGCTGTGGCTCAAGTGGTAGAGCACAAGTCTGAGCAAAAAAGTTCAGGGGCAGCACTCAAGCCCTGCGTTCAAGCCCTAGAACTAGCACAAAAAACTATAAAAAACTTATTTAATACAAAACATACAGCTCATTAATTTTATTTTTTTTAAATTTTTATTGTAAAGATACTATACAGAGGGTTACAGTTACATGAACAAGGTAATAAGTACACTTCCTATTGAAGCTCATTAATTTTTAATACCCAGCTCAGAGAATCATTTTTCCATAATTATTTCTCTTAAAAACTTTATATATAATTTGGAAGATGGTATCCATAAAAGAAACTTACTCATTACCTGACTTTTGAAATGTAATCCCTGCCGGGTGCTGGTGGCTCACGCCTGTAATCCTAGCTACTCAGGAGGCTGAGATCTGAGGATCGTGGTTCAAAGCCAGCCCAGGCAGGAGAGACTGTGACTCCTATCTCCAATAAACCACTAGAAAACCGGAAGTGGCGCTGTAGCTCAAGTGGTAGAGCGCTCGCCTTGAGCTGAAGAGCTGAGAGACAGTGCCCAGGCCCAGAGTTCAAGCCCCACGACCGACAAAAAAAAAAAAAAATGAAATGTAATTCCTCTGTACAGCACCTTAATAACAATAACAGTATATTTTTAAAAACTGCATATGTAGAATATTTGTATGTTAAAGTTGAATTTTAGTCCTCTTCAATACTATGAACAATTTACAGAGAAAATGAAGTTAGGAATAAAACCTTTGTCCCTCTAACTCTGAATGAGAAGAAGCAGGGTGACAACATGGAAACTATACTCTGAAGAAACAGAATATGGAGTATTAGAAAACATGACAGGATAGCTAAACTGCACAGAGAAACAAAGATGGGAGAGGAAAGCAGAGAAAAGAGTCCATAGCTCTAATCCTGCTTCCCAAGAGCTGAGGGAGTTGAAGAAACAAAGACAAGCACGCTAACCCTCAACAAACTGGAAATTTTAGCTTTGGTATAAGCCCACACCTCCTGCAAGCCTAACCATAGAAGAAAATATAGGCCATTTGCCTTGATGCACATAGATGCAAAATTCTCGATAAAATTCTTGCAAACAAAATTCAACAGTACATTAGAGGATAAAACGAATGTCAATCCAAGGATTCAAGAGTTACTCAGCATATGCAAATCAGTAAACATAATACAGAAAATAGAATGAAGGACAAGAGTCACATGATCATCTCAATATACACAGTAAAGCCTTTGACAACAAACATCTATTATGATAAAAGTGTTGAAGAAACTTAGTAATACAAGGAATATACCTCAACATAACAACAGCTATCTGCAGCAAACCTATAGCTAATATCGTATTAAATAGGAAAAAACGAAAAGCATTTCCTTTAAAGTTAGGAATGACACATAAGTGTCTCCACTCTTATTCACTATACTGCTTGAATTCTTAGCCAGAGCACTAAGGCAAGAAAAATAGTCAAGCTTATCTATTTGTAGAAGATAGGATACTAACATACAGTTCTCAAGAAGTAAACAGCTAATAAATGCATCTTTAATCATAAAGGAAACTCAAAGCAACATGGATGGAATTCCATCTCATCCCAGTCAGAATGGCTATTTTTGTTTTTAAATGCTGTTGAGGACACAGGGAAGGGAACTCTTACACACTGTTGGTGGGGGTGTAATTTAGTATAGCTAATGTAAATCAGTATGGAGGTTCCTCTAAAACAAAAAATAGAATTATCATATGATTCCAGTCTGCCACCCTTGGGCATATATCTGAAGGATTACAAGTCAGCATATAGTAGAATATCTGTGCACCTATGTTAATAACACCTCTAGTCTCAATAGTGTAACTATGCAATCAGCATAAGTGTCCAAGTGGTAAATAAAGCATGAATGAATGAATGTATATACATAGATGATTCCACAGGAACACAAAATAAGAGGTTGAATATGATCAAAATTTATTATATCTGTAAAAAAATCACTAGCAAAGGATGTAACTCAATGATATCCTGCTTGCCTAGCTTGCATATGCAATCTTAAGCACTGCAAAATTAATTTTATAAATTCAAATATAAGATAGTTGAAAATTTCAGGAGACATTTTAGATAGTTCTGTTAGAAAATTGGAAATTTAAAAATATTTAATACTTTGCTTATACATTTAATGTTACATCTATAACTTATATCTAACCTTAAACTTCTCTTAATCCTTTTTCATATTGAAATATTCCTACCCTACAGACAGGTAATTGACAGAAGAAATGAACAAGAAAAAGACATCTGTGCTGAATCTTTGAAGACCTGTGATACAGAAGGTAATGGAATTCAAGGTACCCAGAATATTCAAATTACAACATTAAAAATTGTATAAGAATCGTTGGTAAATAAATAAAAATAAGAGCATTTCCAGTCAGTATAGGACTACTTTTGTTTGATGTAATATAAAATTCAAACTCATGATTATAAATGAGTCTAGATTTTAACTTTTTTTTTTTTTTTTGGCCATGGGACCTGAACTCTGGGTCTGGGCACTGTCCCTCAGCTTGTCAGCTTAAGGCTAGTGCTCTACCACTTGAGCCATAGTGCCACTTCCGGCTTTTTCTGCATATGTGGTGCTGAGGAATTGAGCCCAAGGCCTCATGCATGCTAGGCAAGCATTCTACCACTGAGCCACCTTCCCAGCCCCAAGGCTAGATTTTGATGAGCATATAAAGGAATATGCATTTGGAGAATTTGTTAAATTATTGATTCTGATTCAGTAGGAACAGAGTGGTACCTATGATTTTGTGTTTCTAAACAACTCTCAGCCTGTAAATAAATAGGCTTTGGGAATCAAAAACTGATAAAAATGGCAATTTTTTGCCCAACCTAGCAGTAAAGAAAGTAATGTACATAGAAAATACTTTAACAAGGAAACCATGTAATATACTCCTCAAAATTGGTACCAACAAAAAGAAATGCATGACAAGCTAATGATAATCACTCCAAGCCAAGATCTAGCGGGCCTAATAAAGATCAGTACATTCTCAACATTCAGAATAAAATAGAGGAGCACTTTAGGAGATAAAAAAGACAATTATGTTGATGACTGTCTGTGAAAGGAGAAAAGTATTTCGTGCTTTGGCGTTTTCATTAAGTCTTCTCTCTTTCCCCTAAAGGTGAGTCCAGCTTGATCTACTCATTCTCTCCCCTTTTCCTTTTTCTAAAGCCAACTCTGGTCAATTGTTACCTTAGTCCATTTTTCTTTTGCATTAATAAAATGTGCAAAACTAGGTAACTTGGAAAGGAAAGAAGTTGATTTCTGGAAGATAGAAGTCCCATACCTGGCAGCTTCATCCGGGAAATGCCTCCTGCTCTAACAGCCTCATTCTGTAACAGCCTGCTCTCATAGGAACCATCCAGTCCCATGAAGATTGTATGAATCCTTAGCTTATCACACCACTTCTCAACACCGTTATGAGGGGAGCAGAATCTCAGTGTGAGTGTCAGAAGGTTCAGACCATAGCAACTGTTATAAAGACTGAAATTCAGATTTTGGAAGAGAACAGAGTTGGGTATGATTATGCACAGTTGGGACCTCAAAATTTAGGAATATTGTTGAGGTCCAGAGTAGGTTGGGCTCCCTAAAGAGACCTGTCCCAAAATACAAAACAAACAGAAAATGGGGAAAGGGAAGCTGGAATGAGTGGGAGAGAAGGATTAAGAAGGGGAAGGAGGTGAGATGATGTGGAATTGGAGCATATAATTAAGAAAGCTTATAAATCTCAAGATTTGCATTTGGCAAGCTAGAAACTCAGGAAAGCCAATTGTGTAGTTAGCTGATACTGTAGTGAAGGCCGGCCACCTTCTGTAGCTGCTGGAGGAGCAATGCTTCAGATGAAAATACAAAGCAAGAGCACCCAATATCCCAGCTTGAAGGAAGGAGGAGCTCCTCTTTCAGGGGAGGGTCAGCTGGACATGAAGTGGTAGATAGGTAGGACAGACTAGAATCTGCTGGCACCTTGTCTCTACCTCTCACCTTCAAACCCTTCAAAGAGTAATAATTGGTGTTTTACTTTGTTCTTCCAGATAGTACACAGATTTCCCTTTGGCCATCTCTAACAGAAAAGGGTATTGTGGGAAACATGATTCTGGCTTAGCCAAGTTTATTGGCAGAGTACAAAATCATCATAAAGGTGATACTTTCTAACACAAAATGAGAATAGGCAGGAAATACAGAAATAAGGCATAATGAGGAAGCTATACAAACTAAGTTAATAGTGCATACAGAAAAGCAAAAAGAAACACAACCAAGTTGGCTACGTTAAGAATTACACTGCAAGTCAAAGAATGAAAGGATAGATGGCAAGTTAGCCCAAAAGAGAGGAGAAAAACTACAATAAAAGACAAAAACATTAATTCTCCCATCTGAGAGTCAGAAACCATATATGACTCAAACTAGATTTGGAGAAGTACCAGGGGTTTTTTGTTCCATTTAAAAAATTTCTAATCTAATATGGATCAGCACTTTTGTAAAGTACAGTAAAAATAAAAATGTCCAAAATTTTTATTATAATAAACATACATAAAAGTATCCTATGCAACTGCCATCAAAGTTCCTAATTGCTTTTCTTGGTGTCTTTTCTAAAATCTCAATTCAGAGATTATCAAATGTAGAGAACAGACAATTTACAGCATACCAGTAATCAGTATTCATGCTGTATATTCATACCACTGACCTAATAGTAATTAGCTCTTACTGAATTATGGTAGTAGGCTCAAGTAATAGGTTTAAGAAAAAGTAACCTAAGTCCAAAAGACCTAATGGATATGCAACATAGAGAAATACAGGGACTAATGATCACAAATAATTTAGCACAGTAAGTTACAGATATTTTAAAAATACTTTTGATTGTGTTCTGAACTCTAAAACAAGATAGTAAATACCTTTCTACATTTTTAGGGGCAAATCTCAAAAAAATGTTAATATTAAAGCAATGTCATAAAGGTATTAGGCATTTACAACATGTAAGGGCTTATATACCATGCTAAAGTTAGCTTTTCTCCATTTAAAGAATAATTATTTGTTTATGTAGTAATAAAAATGTTCAATGACAAGAAAGGAATGAGTCTCTGAATTTTAAATAGGTGATGAAAATCAAAAATAATATTCAGTGACATATAGAAATTGTTTGAAATTCAATTTCAATACCCATGAATAAAGTTTTATTCGTGCCAGGCTCAATTCTTTACATATTACTTAACCATTTTCATGCTACAGTGACAGAAGCAAATAGGACTTTATACTGCCATGTGTCACTGCAACCTCGGGGACATTGTCATTAATCTATAGCTTTTCTAGTGCCATTATATTGCTTCAGTACAACATTTTATCTAATTTTTTAATGAGTGAATGTGCATCATAAAAAAACAAAACAATCAACAAGAAAAGAAGCTTGAACTTTGAGTACCACACTTTTAGGGGGACAATAAATTGGCTTGTTTGATTACTCAATTAGATGGCAAAGCATTGCATTAATTGCGCAATAACACATGACTGTGCTTAAAAGAAGTCAGTATGCATCAGTGTTAAGAGAAATAATTGTAATATCCCCAGCCATAGACAACAAATTTAGTTTAGTTTTGTTTTGTTTTGCTTTGCTGGTACAAAGGTTTGAGCTCAGGGCCTCACACTTGCTCAGCTTGATCACTTGGCTGTAACTCTACCACTCTCCAACATAATGAGAAATTTTTATGTGAAGTGCTTTATAATAAGCTGTTTTCATAAAAATTAAAAATGATCCTACACAAAAGTTATCTGAGTGGCTCCTTTGCAAGCCAAGCAAAGAACAAGCAGTGTAAAATGATGGCGAACTGCATCCATCACATTGGATGAAAGCTGCTGAAGAAATGTGTCCAGAGAAAATAAACATAAGACCAATGGACATTTAGTGGAAGTAATTGGTCAAAAGCTGAGGTCATTAAAAATGACATCAATAATTGATTAGAAGAACACAGCAAGAAAACAAGTAAACACACAGAAATCAAAGTAAATAATTTCAAGTGGTTTTTATCCCTGACCAACAAAAACAACTCCGTTTTTTATTTTACCTGATTGTTTTGTGTGTGTCAGTCATGGGGATTGAACTCTAGGCCTAGGCACTGTCCCTGAGTTCTTCAGCTCAGTGAGCACTCTACCACTTGAGCCACAGCACCACTTCCTGTTTTTCATTTTGAAGAGTCAATGAGAACATTCAAGTAGCTGAAAAATTAAAGAATGGATTTTAAGAAAAAAATCTGTGTAGAATAACCCAAGCACATATTTTTTTAATGAGAAAATACCAATTAAGTATAACCTACCATAGAATATGCTAAATTTTTCACAACTGATGATGGTAATATATGTGAGAGAAGAAAAATTGTTAGGCAAATTTACGAAGCTTATATGAAATCCCATATGATTCAATGCTTTGGCTATTGACTGAATTAAACTATTCATCATCAGGTACCTTGCAGAACACATTTTACTGTATCATGTGTGATTGAACTGATAGTGTCCACAGTGAACTTTATTAGGTCTGTTGGGTTAGCCATTGCCAGTTTTGTGAATTTTTGTCAGAAATAGAAGCTGGATGGATATTTTGAACAGAAGTTCAAAACCTTAGTAGTGGAAAAAATTTCATTATAATTTTTTTTAGCTCAGTACTGAGATTGAAATTTCCATGAACAAGAAGAAGCCATTATCAGACTAAATGGCTTTGGAAATTAGCTTTTGCTGCAAATTTGATGTTTTTAATGACTTCAACCTAAAATTACAAGAATAAATAGTGCTTATGTATATGAAAATTTACTGAAGTAAAGCCATTTCAATGTTAATTGAGGTTATTTGAATCCTAAGTGATGTCAAAGTGTACTGACAAGAGTTAAAACAGCAAACCAAATATATATTTCACAAGAAATTTGAAGAAGATATTTTTTTAATTTTATTTATTTATTTATTTATTTTTGTGAACATACTGTACAGAGGGGTTACAATTACATGGGCAAGATAATGAGTACATTTCTTATCAAGCATTGCAGCCTCCTCCTTTGTTTACCTTTCATGAAGAAGATATATTTTCTACGGTCACACTTTGGTTCCAGCTATGTCTTGGGGAACAACAATAACAACAACAAAAAAAAAACCTTAGGAGCAGAATGATCACTTGAGTTCAAAAGTTTGAGGCCATCCCAAGCAATACATCAAAAACCTGTCTTGGAAAGCAAAGAAACTTCCAAAAAAGGGTGAACAAATGCAGCAATGGTACTCACAAGACACTACATTGAAAATGAAACGGACAACTTGTGGGTAGAGATGGGAGGGAAAAACTGGAAGAGAGAGGGGGAAGGGGTGACATTGTCCAAAAAGAAATGTACTCATTATCTCACTTATGTAATTGTAACCCCTATGTACACCTTTACAATAAGAATTTTTAAAAGGTAAGATTTTTTTAATTAAAAAATAAAGAAACCATCCCAGTTTTAGCAGTTAAAACTCTCAATTCCTGGGAAGTCCCTGACTTGCTCAGTCCAGAAGACAAACTGATCTTAATTACAATGGTATTTTCTGCATGCTAGTGCAAAAGAATTCACATATTTCAAAATCCATGAACTGTGTAATTGAGAAGCTTTCACCAAACCTTGAATTAGAAGTGATTAATCTGTTATATAATGATATGCTATAATGCAAATATCAAGAGAAGAATCAAACAGAACTTTATAAAATTGGATAGGACATTTCCCTCATATGCATTAATTAAACTTCAATTAAAAAGTTAAAATAAAAGTTAAATAAGAGCCAGGTGCCCCATGCCTGTAATCCTAGCTACTCAGGAGGCTGAGATCTAAGGATGACGGTTCAAAGCCAGCCTGGTCAGAAAAGTCCGTGAGACTCTTATCTCCAATAAACCACTAGAAAACCGGAAGTGTCGCTGTGGCTCAAGTGGTAGAACATTCGCCTTGAGCTGAAGAGCTGAGGGCTAGCACTCAAGCCCAGAGTTCAGGCCCCACGACCGAAAAAAAATAAAAAGTTAAATAAGCCAGGTATCCATTGGCTGATACCTATAATCCTAGCTAATCAGGAGACTGAGATCTGAGGACTGACTTTCAAAATTGGACTCCTACGTCCAATTTACCAGTGAAAAAGCCAGAAGACTAGGAGTGGCTCAAGTAGGAGAGCACTAGCTATGAGTAAAAAAAAGCCACACAAGAGCTTGTGGCCATGTTCAAACCAGTACTGGCATAAAAAAATTAAGTTAACATAGACATTTTTTTAATCAAAAATGCTCACTGCAGTACTAAACTGAGCAATTACACCTTTTCTTCAACAGCAGTCTTCTTAGAACTACATACCACCTTTGGTAACCAAGCGTCCAGTTGTTTGCTTGATAAAGCGTTTCCAAAGATGAAATATTTTATACTCTTTAGAGATCAACATTAACTGATGAACATTTGCAATTAATTTGATGAGAAATAATAATTTTGATCCTCAATTGCAGTGTAAATTAATTGCAATTAAATTACAAGTTGCATTTAATTGCAATTATAATTTTCAATGGACAAATTTCAAAATAATAGATGTATAATTATTATTAGTTTAAATTTCATCAATACGATTTTGACAGTCTTTCTCTTGTTATTTAAAATAAGTACTTAGCACTGTATCTTCCACTTTACTTTTTGGCCACAAAGCCTAAAATATTTCCTATCTGGCCTCTTATCTAAATTAAGACACATATATAGAAGAAGTAAGTTGACAAGAAACTAAAGCATGCTGAAATAAGGATACAGGTTGAACCATTGTAACAGTGAGATGAACAAGATACTATGTTGCAAATGAACTAGCAAAATACAATTCATTGTTTTAAGAAATTTACCTGTGGGCTGGGAATGTGGCTTAGTGGCAGAATGCATGTCTAGCATGCATGAAGTCCTCGATTTGATTCCTCAGTACCCACATAAACAGAAAAAGCTGTAAGTAGCACTGTTGCTCAAGTGGTAGAGGACTAGCCTTGAGCAAAAGAAGCTCAGGGACAGTTCCTTTGCCCTGAGTTCAAGCCCCAAGACTGGGAAGGAAAGAAGGAAGGAAGGAAGGAAGGAAGGAAGGAAGGAAGGAAGGAAGGAAGGAAGGAAGGAAGGAAGGGAAGGAAGAAAGAAAGAGGAGAGAGAAAGAAAAAGAGAAAAGAAAGAGGGAGAGAGAAAGAAAAAAAGAAAAAGAGGGAGGGAGGGAGGAAAGGAAGGAAAGAAGAGGAAGGAAGGAAGAAAGAAAGGAAGGAAAGCTAGTTCACTTGCTGTGTATTAATAGCAGATATTATCATCTAGATTTATGATATGCATCATGCTCAAAATGTTATGGAAATTTTAATCTACGTAAACAAAATATCCCAGTTCAGCAACAATTAAAAAGAGCAGGTAATGTGGTGTTAATGACAAATAACATGTAAATTTATAGAATATAGTCACCAAGGCATTACTTGTTGGTAGGACAAGGAAGGAAAATAAGATGTTGCCAGCTAACTTTGGTGAATTATAATCTACTTAGGAAGGCAGACTAAATAAATAAAATAAATGAATAATGTAAATTAGCATAAGGCTAGTGTCAAGTGAGTTATGCATTTGTTCACTAAGTAAAGAGAAAAGAAATATAACTGGAATTTGTGTATACATATATATATATATATATATCCAATTCAATGTTTCAGGGATGAAAATATGTAACTATGTGAATTACTACTTAATATCTGTTTATAATAAAAAAAGTAGATTGTGGCAATAATGGCTGTCTATTCTTTCAGCATGTAAGTTGAAGTGATGCCTCTTTAAAGCATCATTTTGATGTAGTAGGGTCAGCAAGTATAGACTGCTGTTACAGAAGATAACTCACTAATCATTTACAACTTTCTTTCTCATTGAACCAAAAGAAAAAAAAAGACAACTTGTCATCACAGCTTCCCAGCAATCACAACTATCCAACTGGAAGTGGTACTTGGGTGATACTTTCTTGTCATACTAGTAAGACATCACTAGTAAGAACAGAAAAAAAAACAACAATGTAAGAATATTCTGCTTATTTGATTTCCATACAGATATGAGCCACAACATGTACTTGAGAATAATTGGCACTTTCATGCTATTTTAAGTCTTCTTTATAATGTTCTCTAGCTTTCAGCATTTTCTGATTGTTTTATTTTTAGTGAAGAAATTGAAAAGTTTTGTTTAATGTTATTGAGATCCTTTATTAGCTTTTAAAATCATGAATCTTCTGACCTTTTGTTTTAGGAGAACTGAAGCACGACTTCAGAGGACAGGTAAAATACTTTCTCTTACTATTAATATTAGACAGCTAAATTCCAAGCGCCAGGAACTATTGGCTCACATCTGTAATCTTAGCTACTCAAGAGGTTGAGATCTGAGGACAGTGGTTCAAAGCCAGCCAGCACAGAAAAGTCCCAATGAGACTTTTATCTCCACTCAAAATCCGAAGTGGCACTATGGCTCAAAGTGGTAGAGCACTAGTCTTGAGCAAAAGAGCCCAGGGCCAGCACCCAAGCCCTGAGTTCAAGCCCTTTGACTGACAAAAATTAATTAGTTAATTCTAAGAACTCAAGAAATTATGCCTATTGGTCTATATTACAATACTGAGGACTGTTCAGCTTCTTTTTATTCCCAAGATTCTATTATTGTAATAGTTATTTTAGAATAAAGTTACCCATAATGTAATATAATTTATCTTGAATTTGAGTTAAAATGCTTCAGTAAGGGAAAAATAGGAGGAATATAGGTGAAGTAAGGGTCACCAGTTGTGTGGTTATTATGGGCTGTAATTCTAGCACTTAGGAGTCTGAGGCAGGATTGCAAGGTCATGACCACAATAGACCAAGAGTTGAAATTTGATGGATCTTGGTATTAAGTAATCTAGCAGTTCATGTACATCATTGTTTCATAGGTATATACTTGAAATTATTCAAAATGAAAAATCAGAGACAAGGTTTGTAAGTATGAAATTATCCAGTGCCTTTTGATTACATAGGTTTTTATAAGAAATGTATATAAAAACATCACTTCTGACAAGTGGTCCTGAACCTTAGCCTTTCCATATTCTGTCTCTCTGACTTCATCTTCTGTCTCTGACATTCATTTTAAGATGAAGTATAAGTTTGGTATAAGTCATAGAAATACTCATAATTTTGTGAATAGCCAATAGTTACATGATTCATTTTGAGATTTGATTTGAATGATGATTCTACAATTACTAACATTACAATTTGGACAAATAATTTCATCTCTTTCCTACTCAACTTCTTTATCTGTAAAACAGAGATAATGCCAAATATCCATAGTGTTTTTGTGAGATTCTGTTATGAACATAAATTTGGTAGGACTTTGGTAATTACATATAACTATACTAATGATAGTAATTATCAACATTACTTCAACCTACTTTTTATGGACAGGATTTTTTTTTAATCTTGATTTGCTCAGAGGAAAAAATATTCCATATTTCAGTTGAATATATATATGTAATAATTTGCATTTAGACTGCTAAATCTTAAAAAAACTTTACCATAAATTTTACATATTTTAAGTGTCTTAGTTTTTAGAACACTTGTTAAGGAAAATACAGCATCCTGTCAAAACTTTATAGATACATCCACTTACACAAGTATGCATGAAATACTGTTAAGAAACTGACTTCCCAACAGTCTTTCCAGAAGGACTTTCATACAGTTAAAATATCTCAGTAAGAGGAAAGTGGGAGGGATGTAGTTTAATTAAGAGAAATACTAGTTTGTGCATTAATGTAATTGAATGATTATTATATTATTGGTCATAAAACAATGTTCAGTCTTGTGATTTCTGATATAGAAATCTGTTAGGTACAGTTCTATGTAGATTATGACCAGTTGACATTGTTGCTTTTATACATTATATTATGCAAAATTTTCGTGTGCTACATTTTATTTTTTTGTGCTGGTCCTGGAACTTGAACTCAGGGCCTGACCACTGTCCCTGAGGTTTTTGAGCCACAGCTCCACTTCCAGCTTTTGGGTGGTTAATTGGAGATAAGAGTTTCATGGACTATACTGCTCAGCCTGGCTTCAAACCACAATCCTTAGCTCTCAGCCTCCTGCATAGCCAAGATTTCAGGCATGAGCCACCAGCATCTGGAAGGCACTACATTTTAAAGCAAAGTTTGTGCATATGTGTGTGTGGCTTTGTCTAATTTTCCTTTCATATTTGTCTTTTCTATTGCCATAATGGAATACTTGAAGCTGTCAGTATATTAGCACTATGTTGGAGGTTGAAAGTCACAATCAGGTGGCTCCATTGGTTAAGCCTCTGGCCCAGGCTCATTGCAAATATCATCAAAATGACAAGAGTGTATTGTGGAAGTGATGATATGTCAAGATGGGAAGCCAGAGAAAGATTTGGGGTTAGGCTTATTTTTCTATACCAATCCCTCCAGGAGAACAGCATGAATCGCTTTGAATGCTGCTTCTATGGCTTTTCAAAGGTGGCTGTATCCATAAATAATTCTGTTTTGTTTTACCATTTTCTGACAACTATATAATGGAAATGGCACATTCTTCTTACTTGCTTTACTCATTCACTATTATGCTTTGAATACAGTCATGCTGATGGGTAGGTACACTTCATTGTCTATACTATTCTGTGAGTGAATAGCTCAACCTACTATCCACTATACTCCTTTATTCATTACTCTCTGCTATTACTAACAATGCTGCTATTGAGTATTCTTTTGTGTATCTCTAGAAAATATACTTATATATGTGGAATTTCTGGTCACACATAACACATCTTTAATTTTAATAAATTTCCAAAGTAATTTTACCTATTTACATTCCTACCACGTAACTACAACTTTCTTCTGCTCCACTTCTTGCTAGTCCTTACTAACACTTAGATTTAATCATCACATTTCTATTGTTTTGCCATTCCTAGTAACAGAAATGGTTTCTCATTGAGGTTTTAATTTGCATTAATGAGGTTGGACGTCTTAGGTTTCTCATATTTGTTTCTTCTTCTTTATAATGTTCATTCCTGTCTTGTACTTGTTTTCCTATTAGGTTCTTAGCCCATTTCTTACTGATCTATGGTTCTCTACATAGTCCAAATAAGCTTTTGTCATTGTCACAAAACGCACATACGCATGTATGCATGCATGTACGCATGCACTCACGCGAGTGCACACACATGCGGCACTGAAAACCACTGCTTTGGAAAAACCACTATATGACACAACAATCCATATGCATGCTGTAGAGAAACCCCCATGCAACAGATAAGCTTGTCTCTTCCTATCTTTATCGTTAATACATTTGACTACATTAAAGATAAGATTTATGACCCTTTTCCCTTCATGCAACATTTTTATATCTTGTTTTAAGATCTCCTACCCTACTCCCAATGTCATACGTATTTTTTCCTGTTGTACTCAGCTTTTTCACAATCCCATTTACAGTAGTCACAGCAAAACAAAACAGTCATTAGTAAATCTAGTAATGTGAGAATCATAATTACAATAATTGCAAAAGACTAAAGAAATTGAAGACACTAAAAAGTAGAACATTTTCTCATTGTAATGAATTTCAGTAATTAATGTTAAAATGTCTAGAGTGCCCAAAGGACTCTACAGATTCCATGAACTCTCCATCAAAATATCAATGACATTCTTCAAAGAACCAGAAAAAAATCCTTAAATTTATATAGAAGCACTAACGACTCCAAAGAGCCAAAGCAATCCTAGCAAAACACTGCAAGCATCACAATACTTGATTTGAAAAACACCAAAATATAGAAACAAAAGCAGCACAATGTTGGCATAAAAAGAGACATGTAGACCAATGGAATGGTAAATTATACATCTTCAGCCACCTGATTCTCATCAAAGGTGCCCAGACCATATATTGGAGAAAGGAAAGCCTCTTCAACAAATGGTGCTGGGAAATCTTTTCTTTTCTTTTTTTTTTTTTTTTTTGGTCGGTTGTGGGGCTTGAACTCTGGGCCTGAGCAATGTTCCTACGCTCTTCAGCTCAAGGCGAGCGGTCTACCGCTTAAGCCACAGCGCCACTTCCGGTTTTCTAGTGGTATTTATTGGAGATCAGAGTTTCATGGACTTTTCTGCCTGGGCTGGCTTTGAACCGTGATCCTCAGATCTCAGCCTCCTAAATAGCTAGGATTACAGGCATGAGCCACCAGCACCCGGCGAGAAATCTTGATATACACATAGGAAGACTGAAACTTGAATTCTCTTACCTTGTATAAAACAACAACTCAAAATCAACTAAAGACCTAGAAAACACTTCACATATTGGTACCAACAATGATTTTCTGAATAGGTCTTTGAAAGTATAGGAAACAATTCCAAGAATTGACAAATAGAATTACATAAAATTAAAAAGTGTACAGAAAAGAAAATAGCTGGGGCTGGGAATGTGACTCCGTTGGTAGAGTGCTTGCCTTGCATGCATGAGCCCTGGGTTCGATTCCTCAGCACCATATAACCAGAAAAAGCCAGAAGTGGCACTGTGGCTCAAGTGGTATAGTGCTAGCCTTGAGCTGAAGTGCTGAGGGACAGCGCCCAGACCCAGAGTTCAGGCCCCAAGACTGACAAAAAAAAAAGACAAGAAAACAGCCAAGAGAATCCTTTGCCATCTTTTCATCTGACAGGATTAACATTCAAATGGGGAAATGACCTGAGTGACATTTCTCAAAAGAAGACATAGAAATAGATCATAAATACATTTAAAATCTTCAGTATCATTAGCCATTAAAGAAATGGAAATCAAACCTACAATCTAACCACCCTGCCTAGAATGATTATTATCAAAATAACAAAAAAAAAATGCTGGCAAAGGAAAAATGGAGCCTTGTACACAGTTGGAACCAGTGTAAGTTAGTTCAGCCACTATGAGAATAATATGGGGGTGTCTTAAAAAAATAAACATAGAACTACCATATGATTGAGCAGTCTCACACACTCGTGGGTGTAATTCTGAAGAAATTAAAGCCTCATACAAAAGAGATACATCCTAAGTAATGGTACCAGCCTAACTGCTCGCCAACAGATTATTGTATAAAGTATGGTATGTATAAAATAGTGGGTTATTATTCAGCCATAAAATAAGAATGAATTCTGTCATTTGAAGCACAATGGATGTGAGTGGAGAACATAATGTTAGTCAGAGTAAACCAAGTGAAGAAATATATGAATGTATTTCTTAAAACACTTTGTTTTCGGCTGGGAAGGTGGCTCAGTGGTAGAGCGCTTGCCTTGCATGCTCAAGGCCCTGGGTTTGATTCCTCAGCACCACATAAGCAGGAAAAAAAAAGCCGGAAGTGGCACTGTGGCTCAAGTGGTAGAGTGCTAGCCTTGAGCTGAAGAGCTGAGGGCTGAGGGACAGCACCCAGGCCCAGAGTTCAGGCCCCACGACCGGACCCAAAAAAAAAAACACTTTGTTTTCATTCAGATGCATAAACTAAACAAAAATTAAATAAATGAAAAGATTACCTGAAAATAGACCAATTGCTAGAAATTAGGAGGGGAGAGGGTAGAAGAAAGGTAGATGAACATGATCAGCACACAATATACACATACATATATGGAAATTCCAGGGATTTCCATTCACTCTACAATTACTGTATGTCAATGATTTTTATATATGTATGCTTATGTACTTCTAATTTTAAAAGATAATATAGCAAGGCACCAGTGGCTCATGCTTATAATCCTACCCACACAGTAAGCTGAGACCTAGAATATCCCAATTTGAAACCAGCCTGGGCAGAAAAGTATTTGAGACTCTATCTCCAAGTAACCAACAAAAGCCAAAAGTATAGTTGGGGCTTAAATGACAGAGTACCAGCCTTGGATGAAAAAGTTAAGTGACAGCAGAAGGCCTTGAGTGAAAGCCCCAGTACTCACACATGCACCTGCACACACACACACACACACACACACACACAGATCCTTTAATTGTGTAAAAAGGCAATTCACACAATAAAACATTTTCATTCACATTTCTGTGGCTCATAACCATGACATATAAAGAACATCTACAACTTAAAAACAATAAAAAGAATTTTAAATGGACATAATACTTGGGTAGATAGTTCTTCCAAGATATATCAGTATCCAATAAGTTCATGAAAAGATGAATAACATCACCAGTCATTAGGAAAATGCAAATCAAAACTATAATGTGAGATTACTTCATATATATTAGCATGGCTATTGTCAAAATAAAGAAAGTACTGGCAATATGTGAAGATTATGCCTTACTGTTGGATTGTAAAATTTCTTTGGAAAAAATGTGGCAGTTCCTCAAAAAGGTAAACAGAAAATTACCTTACAACACAGCAGTTCTACACCTGGTACATTCCCAAAAGAGTTGAACGAACAAGCTGGACTCTGTAATCCTAGCTTCTCAGGAGGCTGAGATCTGAGTAGCTGGTTCCCAGTTCAGAGCAAGCCCAGGCAGGCAAGTCCATTAGATTCTTATCCCCAATTAACCACCAGAAAATTAAAAGTGGAGCTGTGACTGGAGCACCAATCTTCAGGAAAAAGTGCTCAGGGACAGTGCCCAGGCCCTGAGTTCTGGCCTCATGACTGACAGAAAAAAAAAAAAGGATTCAAAGAACAGATGTGTTTATATATGCATATTCATAGCAGTATTATTTACAATAAGCAAAAGATAGAAACAACTCAAATGTCCATCAGAAAATTAAACATATGGTCTGAATCTTGTATATATGTATAAAATAAAATATTACTCAGCCTAAAAAGAAATGAAATGTTGATACCTGCCGTAATGTAAACATACTTAAAGATGGTACATTAAGTGAAATACATAAAGTTCAAAAGAATAAATACTACATAAACCAGGTACTTACATAAAGTACCTCATTTCATTACAGAAAATATATACCTTCTAGAATTTAATTAGTGTTAAATCAAAAGCATTATAAGGGATCATTAGTAACAAAGGAAACACAATACAAATATTTACATGATCACTTATATTAAAGAAAAAAATCTGTAATCAGTGAGCAACATGTCAGAATCCAGTTCACATCTAAAGCGAACCTTAACTTGTTCCTTGAATTTCCTTGGGAAAGTCTGTGTACATTTAGAAGAAAGTGACCTGGTATCACCCAACATTAGGTAACAGCAGTAAGGTGTGGCTCAAAAAAAGAACTTAACCGTATGTAGAAATCAAATGGGGAAAAGCTTTTTGTTGCTGTAGATTACTACAGGAATTAACATGCAGCTTTAGTCAAGGGTGAACGCAATTTCAGCACATAATAAAATAAAGGTCAGCCTCTCTTGGAACCACAACTTCCTATTACCAAACAGAGTTGCTTCCTTCCAAACTATTAGAAAAGTAAAGCCAAACTATTGATTCTTCAGAGTTTATAAAGGGCTAAAGTTTCATAAGCTTGGTGAAATAATCCTAAATACAAAAATAATTTATGTAAGAATATCCAGCATAGGGTTATTTTGAAAAAGAATTGGAAACCAAAAACAGAGAATGGTTAAGTAAATATAGTATTTGATGGAATAAAATTCAAACATTAAAATCAAAGACTTCATAGAAGTATCAGAAAGTTTTCAGAGAAGCCCAAAAATTGGGAACAGAAACTAGAGAATAAAATATTTATAGCTAGGTTTCTATTTTTATTAATTAAAATATAGAGAAAAGATACTGGAAACATATGCACTAACTATAGTTTTATATGGAGCTAAGAGAAATTTTCATGCTTTTCTGTTTTTCCAATTTTTACTTAATGGCTATGCCTTACTTTTAATAACGATTAAATAACCAAACATAAAATGCTTTATTAATCTTCAAAATATCCCTCTTGAGCAAATAGGGTTCAAGTAAGTTTAACATGGAGCAAGCTACCATGGAAACCTTCAAAATACCCTAAGTAAATAAAAAAAAGGATAGATTTAAAAGAAATCCATCAAAGGGGAAATTTCTTTGTTTTTTTTTTAAAGTAGATTCTAGGATCACTGGAATACACAAAGAGAAAGAGAAAGGCCAGGCAGGCAGAGAGGGAGGAAGAATAGGAGGGAGTTAGAAAAGCAAAGGGAAGGGAAGAGTGAAGTAAAGAAAAGGTCCAATCATATGATACTTCTTGGGTATGCACCTGGCCTCAAGCAACAGCATATATCCATATAAAAGGAAAATAAAATAATTTACCTAGACTCTCCGACAGTGAATAAGACCAAATGCTAAGTCCAGGTTCCTCAATGGCCATTCTAATGATTGTAGAAACTAAAACTTTGGTTTGGTGGCTTATAAGCCAAGAGTCGGAGCGTATGTTTTTAAAATGACAGTGCTTGTAATATTCTGTTTTGTTTTGCAATTGAAAGCTACCTAAAACCACTAAACTTGCCAGCACACACATACAAGCCCCAGGCAGTATTAAATTACTCATTCTTCTAGTTCCTGTTATTCCAGGTTTTTTTTTAATTTTTGTGCATTTCAATATCCACAGGCACATTCACACACATACACACACACACACACACACACACACACACACACACACACACACGTGTGTTTCCCTAACTTTTCAGGTGCATACCTGTTTCCTTAGAGAGATGACTAGAAATACTATAAAGGTAGACTTTATAAAATGCTTTTGAATTATTAAGATTTAACATAGGATATACATATAATCATATAAAGTATTTTTTAAATGAACTCCAAGAAATGGAAAAAAGATTTTGTTGTTGTTTTTTCCTTTTGTTGCTTTATTAGCTTATTTTTCTTTGGGAAGGTACATAAAAGGTAGGACAAAGGGTGAACAAATACAGCAATGATACTCACCAGACACTGTGTGAAAAAAACTATACAGTTTGTGGGTAGGGACAGGAGAGAGCAAGGGAAAGGTGATGTAGTTCAAAAAGAAATGTATTCATGTGGCTGGGAATGTGGCTTAGTGGTAGAGTGTTTGCCTAACATGCATGAAGCCGTGGATTCTAATCCTCTGTGCCACATACACAGAAAAAGCTGGAAGTGGTGCTGTGCTCAAGTGTTTGAGTACCAACCTTAAGCAAAAGAAGCTCAGGGACAGTGCTTAGGCCCTGAGTTCAAACTCCTGGACTGGCCAAAAATGTACTCATTACCTGTAATCCTTCTGTACATCACCTCTATGATAACAATGAGACATATCTTTTAAAAAGATATATAGGAATAACATTAATTTTTGCATGTGTGTGGTAATAGGGGTTGGACCTGAGGCTATGCACATGTTACGTAAGTGCTCTACCACTGAGCTACAGCCCTAGCCCTAAATTGTTGTTAATAGCTCCAACACCACAAAAATCATTTTAAAATACATTATTTTCACCTCCACATTAAGAAAAATATTTCCAGTTATGACATGGTAGTGCAAATCCTATCTGCTGTCTCTTGTCTATTACTCTTTTTTTTACACTTTTTTATTGTAAAAATACTGTACAGAGGGGTTACAGTTACATGAGCAAGGTAATGAGTACATTTGCTATCAGGCATTGTTGCCTCCTCCTTTGTGTTTCCCCTACCATCCCTTCCCTCCCAACTCCACAACTCCACTCCCCCACCCCGCCCCCACCACCACTCTGCCTAAATTGTAAAGCTAGTTTTTCAACATAATGTCTTGTACATCTCACTTTTACAATGGGTCAACTTGTATCCCTATTTAAGCATTTTAGTTTTCCCTTCCCCTCCCCAAATTAAAGAAGTGTATATACAAGATGCAGGCCACCAACATCAAATACAGTGAAAACAAGTGTTATACCATGGGAAAGGAACATACAAAGAAACAAAAAAAATCACATGGTACATTATAAATACGTTAGAAACAATAGCAATAAAGAAAAAACCACTTGTTTCCATATCTTGGGGTTCATTTCATTTACCATCATCTTATCTGGTCATATGTACATAGATTTTGACCTTTTCTGCTTGTCTTAACCTTCATCTTTTCCATTCCAAGAAGCTACCTTCAATTTTTTTTAAAAAGCTCCCATTAAAAAATGTTCAGATATTTTCATTCATCTTTAGTCTTACCTTCAAACATCCTCTAATTTCAGAATCCCATCATAAAATTGTATTCTGTATCTGATGAAGTTGGGTTGGAGGAAACGATGAGAACTATGGGAAGAACAAATGGGAAATAGATGAAGTTCTCACTAATCTCTCACTTTACACTTTAATAAATGTTATCAAAGGCCTATAAAACTGTGATCTTGGGTCAGGAGTCTGTAATCTTACCTACTTAGATTAAAAGGATTTCAATCCAAGGCTGGCCAGAGTAAAAAGCAGAAGATCCTATCTGAAAAATAAATACAAGAGTTCAAGACATGTGGTAAGGTGCCAAAGCCCTAAATTTAACCCCAGTACTGGCAAAAAAGACAGACAGACAGGAAGGAAGGCAGGCAGAGGGGGGGGGGTGGAGGGAGAGAGAGAGATCTATGATCTTTTTTTGTAATCCATTCCCTGACTATCAAATATTCAGTAAAAAAAAGGCATGCATTTTATATAGAAGCTATGTAGAACCTTTTAGAATGCACAGTATTTAAGAATCAATAGTTTAGATCTCATATAACAATTTTTGTTGTATCTTCAGATATTTCCAAATCTCTACTACCATCCTGCCCTTCCTTCTTTGACTTTGACTTTTTATACTTCAGATATTATTTCTTTGTTTTGTTTTGTTTTTTTGTTTTGTTTTGTTTTTTTCTTTCAGTTGTGGAGCTTGAACTTCTGGGCCTGGGCGCTGTCCATAAGCTCTTCAGCTCAATGTGAGCGCTCTACCACTTAGCCACAGTGCCACTTCCAGTTTTCTGGTGGTTAATTGGAGATTAGAATCTCACGGACTTTCCTGCCCTAGCTGGCTTTGAACCGAAATTCTCAGTTCTTGGCCTCCTGAGTAGCTAGGATTACAGGGGTGAGCCACCAGCATCAGACCCATTTCTTTGTAATTTTTATGACTATGAATTCTGAGTAAGATGCAGTTCTTCTGTTTAAATATATACAAGTATTTTAAACAATTTCATTTCATTGTTTTAAAATACTCAAGTTACAAACAGTATAGATATAAATGTAAGTCAGTGTTTTACTATTTAAGCATGATTTTATTTTAATTATTTTCATCTGTTTATTTGCAGGACCCTGGAGATGGAGAAGGTGGTTCTCTCAGAATGGTTCACTTTGGTTTGATGTAAATAATAACAAAGTTGGTGGGTTTTTTTTAACTTCACAAAGAAACTGGTCTTTTTCACATCTTTTTCATGCCCTGATTCTATTAAATTCTTCTTTATGCATTTTTATAAAGGAAAGACAGAATATGCAGCACAGCATAACAGAAAAGCATCATAAATCAATCTTCTTAACCTACTTACTTTCAATAATATACAAATTTTGGAAACTATCATACACCATTTGATGCCTTGTAAGTAGATTAATTTGTTCTCTCTAGCATTTTAAATTTCCTTCCTCATGTCTTATTTACATAATTAATTTACATTTAAATAAAGTATTTAATTTACATGTAAATAAAGTATTAAGAAAAATATCACCTCAGACCTAATGTTAGTAGGTCTATGTGTCTTTCAAATTATTGCCAGGATGTCCCCTGGAACACAGAGATGCTATGTCTGTGGAGCGAAGTGGAAGCAGGCTTACCACCTGTTATGAGATTTGAGCTCCTTAAGCTCAGGCTTCTGTCCTTGAAACAGCCCACAGTGTGCACGGTCATTTGGCCCTTTTCACATTGCTGTATGGGAATGTAGCTTAGGAAACAAATGCAAAAAAAAAAAAAAGTTGACATTTTGTCTACTGTTGTTGTAATAAACACTGTCCTTTGTCTTTGAGTCTAGGATCTGTTCAGCTATAGTTCCAAAATTTGTTAGCTTCAAAGTAGGCTAAAATCTCAGACCCTAACAGTTTTTTATTTTGGTGGAGGTGGGGTGAGGTAAGAAAGGAGGTAGTACTGGAAATTGAACTCAAGGCCTCACGATTAATAGTGACGTTTCCAGTCTCTTTCACAGTTCTTGTCACACACTCAGCAGCAGATATTTCATAATTGTAGCTTCCATAGTAATCATTCTTTTGAAATACTATCCATGAATTATAAAATTAAGATTTGTTAAAAATATACTTTAAATTTTTATTTCTAGTCCTTCTTCAGCTATACCCCTACCAGCAAAGAAAGAAGTTGATGCTCAGGGCTTTCAATGTGTTATTGCTCTAAAATGTTGGGTGTATGCCTGTCAGGTGCCTGTCCCAGCTAGGCAGGAAGCATAAATAGGAGACCCAATCATGAATGTGAGATGCCAGTGCTGGTTTTCCAATTTGGGCAGGCCAAAGAAAAATGACAGGCACAGTAGGAATGGGGTCAGACTTTATTTACAATCTCTCCTGCTCTCAAAAGCAACAACATACAGCTAACAGCACAACAACACTGTGTACAGTCCATCACACCCTGTCCTCCATTCTTTCATGTTTATACTACCATTAGAAAAAGTGGCATATGGCCAAAATATAACCTCAAGGTTTCCTAAGATCATGCATGTGTACATGACTCAAGGTTAGATGAATTTGATGAACAGGCTTCATCATAGTTCTTGGAGTGTGCAGAACTAAAGTGCTCCATTTAACCTATTTGAAAAATAAAAGCAATAAAGGGTGAGAGTATGGCTCATGTGGTAGAGTACCTAGAAAGCACAAAGTCATAAGTTCAAACCTGAGTATCATGACATACACACAAAATTAAATGAATCAAGTACCCACACATAAGATCTACAATTATGGAACTCCTTGATGAAATCTAATTGCATTCCATTGGGAATTCTTGGCTATAACATACTTCTGGCAACAAAAATAAAAGATAACTCATCAAAATTCAAAATTTCTGTCCATCATAGGAGAGCATCATCATCATCAGGACAAAAAGGCAATTAAGAAATGAGAGGAACTGGGAAGGTGGTTCAGTGGTAGAGCGCTTGCCTTGCATGCATGCGGCCCTGGGTTTGATTCCTCAGCACCACATAAGCAAAAAGAAAAAAGCCGGAAGTGGCGCTGTAGCTCAAGTGGTAGAGCGCTAGCCTTGAGCTAAAGAGCTGAGAGACAGCACCCAGGCCCAGAGTTCAGACCCCACGACCGGACCCAAAAAAAAAAAAAATGAGAGAAAATATTTTCAAAATGTGTCTAATAAGGGCTAAATATAGATAACATAAAGAACTTCTACAACTTAGATTGAGAAATAGGTATAAAAAGTACAAATAATTTAAAAATGAGCAAAGCACTTGAAGTCATTTCTCAAAAAATACATAAATAGTCCATAGCACATGAAATGATAACATCACTAATCTTTAGGGAAATGAAGAACAAAGCCACAATGACACACCACTTCATACACACAAGGATGGCTATTACTTTTTTTAAGAGGAAAGAAAAAGACAAATGTTAGCGAGCTAAATTGGCACGCTTTATGTTGTTAGTAGGAATGTAAAATGGTGCAGCCACCATGGGAAACAGTGTGATGGTTCTCCAAAAAATTAAAAATAGAACCACCATCTGATCCAGCAATTCCACTTCTTGTGTATGACTTGAAGAATTAAAAGCAAAAACCCAAACAGTATCTATATAACTATGTTGATAGCAGTAATATTCACAATAGCCAAAAGGTAGAAACAACCCAAATGTCCATCAACAGATGAATGGATAAACAAAATGTGGTGTATGTATATACACACTGGGATGTTCAGCCTTAAAAAGGAAGGCAATTCTGACATATGTTGTAACACAGATGGACTTTGAGGATGTTGTGCTAAGTGAAATAAGCCAGTCACATAAAACAAGTATTGTATGATTCCATTGGGATGAGGTATCTAGAGCAGTCAGATTCACAGAAACAGAAAGTAGAATTGTGGCTGCCAGAGGTTGATGGAAGAGGAAAATCAAGAGTTGCTGTTTAGTGGGTACAGACTTTTAGTTTGCAAGATTTAAAAAAAAAAATCTAAGCTGGGTGCTAGTGGCTCATGCCAGTAATCCTAGCAACTAGGGCTGAGATCTGAGGATTGAAGTTCAAACCCAGCCCAGGCAGAAAAGTCCCATGAGACTCTTAGCTCCAATTAACCATCAGAAAACCAAAAGTGGTGCTGTGGTTCAAAATGGTAGAGCACTAACCTTAAGCAAAAAAAAAAAAAGAGCAGAGCTTAGGGACAGCACCCAGACACTGAGTTCAAGCCCTACAACTGCCAAAAAGAAAAAAATAAAAGAGCCAAATGCCAAGTGCGGTGGTTTATGCTTGTAATCTCAGTTACTAGGAGGCATAGATTGGGAGGATCAAAGTTCAAGGACAACTCAAGCAAAAAGTTATTAGGACCCTCTCTCAATCAATGAGTCCCATGAATGGTGGTGCATGTGGTCCCAGATAAACCGGAAACATAAAAAGGATCATGGTCTGAGACCACCTCAGACAAAACCAAAGACTATTTGAAAAATAAAACACAAGGGCTGGGGACAGGGCTCAAATGGTAGTATACCTGCCTCACACGCTGTAGGCCCAGACTTCCAAAACTACCAAAACTTTGAGCCAATGACCCTAACATATCTCAGCAATGAAGACATACAGATGAAAAATAAGCATTTGAAAATGTCTTCTTAGAATTAAAAAAAAATATGCTGCAAGTGACAGAGGGACTTCTAGGGAAGGGCACAGAGACTGGGGATTGAATGCGAGGTAGGAGGGAGGGTAAATCAGGGTTGCTGGAGGTGGTAGGACCACAGTAGGATGATATAAGCATACATGGAAATGTCAGTGTGAAACCATTTGCATGGACAATTAATATGTAGTAATATGTACAATTTTAAAAGAAAAGATGTTCTACATCGTATGCAACTTTGGAAAATACTTTGGGAGATTCTTAAACTAAACATACTCTTTCAAGATGGTCCAGCAATCAGGTTCCTTGTTATTTACCCAAAAGAGATGAAAACATGGATGATATTGACCAAGAAACATTGGAATTATAACCCCTTTGTACAATTACATCATCATCAAATTGAAAACATGTACACCTAAGAACCTGTACACAGGCACTGGTGGCTCATGCCTATGGCTACTAGCTACTCAGGAGGCTGAGATCTGATCATCAATGTTTAAAGCTTGCCCAGGCAGGAAAGTCCAAAATGCTTATCTCCAACTAACCACCTGAAAACAGGAAGTGGAGCTGTAAATCAAAGTGATAGAGCTCTAGCAAAAGACCTCAGGTTCAAGCTCCATGACCATAAAACAAAAACAAAAAACTGTATACAGTTTTTTATAAATCACAGATTTGTTCATAATTTCCAAAAGCATGGAAGCAATTAAGATGCCCTTCATTGGGTAAACTGAGAAACTGGTATATAAAATTAATTGATGTTACTCAGCTCTAAAAATAAATGGATTACTAAGACGTAGAGACATTAAGAATTTGAAAGTGAATATTACTAGTGACAGAAATCAACCTGAAGAGATTGCATCCTATGTATCACATTCTGAAAAGAGCAAACCTACAAGTAAATCCAATGGATAGTAAAAACAAACAGTTACACTTTGGCATGATAAACAGGAGTCTACCATATTCACACAGTGAGATGAAAGAAGGATATTCTTAGGAGAGGAGCACAAGGGCTCAATAGTTCTGTGCTAAGATCATATAAAATGATGCTTATCAAAATGATTCTAAGAAATGGAAACGAGGTTTTTTTATTTTTCTGTGGGATTTTTTTTCTGTTTTCCCCCCTTTGTCACTGTTTTTTATTTTTCTGTACCTTTTGTCCTGTATGCAAGTTAATCTGATTTGGGGAGGGGAAGGGGAAGCACAGAAATGGTGGGACAAAGTATGAACTAATTGAGCAGTGATACCCATGGGCACTATGTTGAAAATGAACTATACAACTTGGGGGAGAAGGGAATTTAGAAGGAAAATCTGGGAGAAAATGAGGGAAGGGGTGACATTGTTCAAAAAGAAATGTACTGACATGTAACTAACCCCTCTGTCCATTTTTACAATAAAAAATTTTGAACAAATCAGTAAGTGCCAAGGATTATAGGGGTGAAATAAACAGGCAGAGCACAGAATTCTTAAAGCATTGCAATTACAGTACTCTGTATGAGTCTAACAGTGCATATATGTCATTGTTGGTTGGTCAAAACCATAGAACAGGGGCTGGGAAAGTGGCTCAGTGGTAGAGTGCCTGCCTCGTATGCATGAGGCCATGGGTTCAATTCCTCAGCACCACATAAACAGAAAAAGCTGGAAGTGGCACTATGGCTCAAGTGATAAAGCGTAAGCCTTGAGCAAAAGCTCAGGGACAGTGCCCAGGCCAGGGTTCAAGCCCCCACAGAAAAAGAAAAAGAAAAAAAACCCACAGAACATACAACATGCAAGTATGAACCCAATATATATTGTAGACTTCATGCAGTAGTGATGTGTCAGTGTAGTCAATGGCTATAACAAATGCACCTCTCTGCTGGGAGATGCTGATAACAGCGAGGCTCTGCATGTGCAGAGCAGGTGACATGGGAAAGCTCAGCACTTCACTTACAATTTTGCTGTGAACCTAAACGTGCTCCAAGAAAAAGTTACTTTTTGAAAAGTCATGGAGTTTAAAATTCACTTATAAAAACCCAGATTTCAAATTTATAATGTAATTCAGTGCCTACTTAGCATGAACAAGATCCTGGGTTAATCCTCACTACTCCATGCACACACAAACTATTTCCTCACAATTATTCTAACATAAACATTACACATATGTTTTTCTTGTGTTAAAAACTTTATTATTTATTAAAGCTTCTAACTTGTTATGAGACAGGAAGGTTCTTAATATGTAGCCCAGGGTGGCCTCAAACTGTCTGTCCTCATGCTTCAGCCTCCCAAGGTCTGGAATTACAGATATGAATGACATCATGCCTGGCTCCACTGGCTTTTTATTAAAAACAATTTTATTCAAAGCCAGTAATGTACAAACTTTTAAATAAAAATTAAAAGTGGAAGGAGATGGAAAATAATCAAAATAGATTATTTACAACTATGAAAATAACACAAAGAATTATCCTTACCAAATGTTACTCCAATAAAAGGAGAAGAATCAGCACAAATAGTTGTAATTTCATCACATCAACTTATCAGACATTCCTTTTCCATGGATTCCTGTGAAACTCTAAGAAAAGTGTGCTAATGAAGTTGACTTTGGAAAATTACACCACAACCACTCAAAAGATATAACATTCATCCTATATGAAACAATGCCATGTTACTTATCCATTGAGGGTTTTTTTCTGACTTGCAGCCACATTTCTGTCAAGTCAAGTGACAATCTCTATATGAGGAATTAATCTGACACAAAACAGTAAAGCTTAATCCTTCGGTATAATATAATGTATTTACCTAGCATTCCAAGAGGATTTCAGATTTTAAAATTACACAGGAAGTAATTCTAGACATGTACATAAAATGGGTGATTTCCTAAAATATTAGATTTTAATATCTATATAGCATGAACAGACATTTTAAGATGTGAAATATAATAATTTAGGGCATACAATTAAAGTCATTATTTGATAAGATTTCATATAAAAATGAAATCTTAAATACAAAGATTCATTTGAGGAGTTTGTAGAAGTTAGCAGGTTCTCATTTTGTGATCATTCTATGAAGCTTCCCACTATTGAGAGATGTGCTTACATAAATCATAGTAGGGTAGAAGACACTGTCAGACTAAGAAACATTATTTCCTTCACTCTGTTCTTACATTAAAGATAAAAATAAAATTCTTTAAACTTACTAGGCATTCTCTTTTCTTTTTGGCATTGTTTTTCCTATTCATATAACTCTGGGAGGGCACAGATCCCTTCTACTATTTGACCTGGTTCCCACATTCCAAACTCCAGTCCCAGAACACAACTGATTGAAGCAATTAGCTAATCTCTCCTGCATGTCTGGAATTATAACATGGATATGTAATTGTGGGCAAGAGACCCAGAGCCATGTAGACTCAAGTCTGAGGCTATCACTTTAAGGTGCTCATGATGAAGCCATGTACAAATGAATATGTAATCAGGAAAGTCAGTGTCTACATAAAGAAGAGAAAAGCAAACAGACAGAGAAACATCAACAAACCAGCTGGTTCCAGAAATGTTTCTATAAGGATACCAGCAAGTGAATGGAATTAAATAACTACCTTTTAAGATACAAATTTTCTCATCTTTTTTCACTTCAGCCTTTTCAAATGTTTATACTTTTACAATCAAATATTTCAGTTTCACAAAATAACTAGGAACTTCCAAAAAACAGCAATATGAAGAAGGAACAAAAAAATTAAATTTTTTAAAGATCCCCAAATACTACTTTTTGAATGTTAAAAAGTCAAAACAAGAACCTATGAAATGGGTAAGATTCCCTATCTCTCAGCACTCAGCATTAGGGCACTTAAACTTTAAAGGTTCTCAGCCCAGAAAACTGATGATTGGTGTCCCCACCCTTCTAGGAGAGAGAAAATCCCGTTGACTTTGGATGGTTGTGGAAACAGACCACAAGGCCCATAAGTGGCAGAGTGCCCTAGCTCCAAGAAACACAGGCTGGTCCAGAGCAGGCAGGGATACCAAGTGGAGTTTGATACTAAGCCATTCTGAGGCCTTGAAAACAAGGAACAATTACAGTTTCTCTACATGTAGACTCACTAAGTTTAAGCTGCCAAGAGCAACACCAATGTGGTTGACAAACCCACCCTTTTTGCAAGTTACATTGTGTAAGGACCACTGTGGAAAACAGAGTATGGCGGCTGCAGGCAGAGAGTGTCTGCCTCCAGGAGCTAGCTGCTAATAGCAGGTATTTGCTGGCAGGTGGGATTTGAGACTGAGATTTCTAGGTACGTGAAAGCCAAACAACGATAGTACGATAGGACAAGGAGTGTTGGAACACTCTGACAGAGTATCTTGATGGAAAGCAGCCACAGAGGATGATTCTGGAGAGGAAGAGTCTGAAATGGATCCACTAATAAGTTTACACAGCAAAGAGCCTCCACATCACAGGGTGTGGTGGACCGTAGCCCCATCCGCAGCTAGGAAGGGTCTACAATTACTAAAACCTTCTGGAAGACTGCTTCAGTCCCTCTGCTCTCCACCACTAGTACAGAACTCAGTGCTTTGTTTGCTTCCTCCACAATTTGATGTATTTGGAGGACATGCCTAGGCTTGACACTTAACTGCCCCTGGAGGCACAAACTGGGGGCCTGGTGCAACAAGTGAGAAACTGTCTGGCCCATGAACTACAAAGTTCTTTGCAGCCATTAGCAACTTCCAGTGCAGGAGAAACAGAAAGACAGAGGTAGACAGAGAAAGAAAAAGAGACAGAGACAGAAAGACGACAGAGACAGAAAGAGGCTACTTAAGGGAAAGCAACACAGAAGACAACAGCAGATCCTGGGCTGGCCATGCCATTAACCCAATATAGCACCAGCCCATACACTAGGAGCTACAAGACACTCTAGCTAGTTTTCCTTTAGCTGAGTGATAAAGAGATGAGACCTGGTGCTCTAAGCAATGAGCAGATGTTTGGTAGCTAAACTGCCCCTCCTAATCCCATCTAGTGAAGTGAAACAATATCTCAACCCTGCCATTATATAGTCATGCCTGAACGTTGAAAACATTTCAATGGCAAGACTTTAGGTTATTAAATTTCCAGGTAATGGACTTGTCTCATGTGCAAATCTGAATGCAGAATCACAAGAAATACGGAGAAAAAAAAAGAGGGCCAGATGTAGCTCGTTGGCAAAGCACTTGCCTAGCAAGTACAACGTTTAAGTCCCAGTATCAAAAAAGAAGAAAAAGAAAAGAAAAAATACAGTTAAAGAAAAAAAAGATAATATGACTCTTACCAAAAGTCAACCACTACATGGTAAGAGGCACCAACAACAGTGAAGTGAAGGTAATCTCAAATGAAGAAATTAAAGAATGATTGTAAGCCAAGCACTAGAAACTCACACCTGTGACCCTAGCTACTCAGGAGGCCGAGATCTGAAGATCGCATTTGAAGGCAGCCCAGGCAAGAAAGTTTGTGAGACTCTTATCTCCAATTAACCACCAGAAAATCTGAAGTGGAGCTGTGGCTCAAAGTGGTAGAGTGCTAGCTTTGAGCAAAAAAGCTCAGGGCCAGAGTCTAGGCCTTGAGTTCAAACTCCACAACTTTCAAAAAAAAAAAAAAGAAGGCTTTTAAGAATTATCAAGATATCACTAATAAAGTCCTGGGTTAATTAAAGGATAATACAAATACCTACATAAAGTAAGTAAGGCAAATCACAAAAGGATATGAAGACAAATTCAATGAAGATAAGTATTATGCCAAGGTCACAGGACCCCCACCAAGAAGACCACCGAGAGACTCTACAGCTGTTTTATTTAAACAGGCTGCAGCTTGGGCCTTGTCCTACACTCCGACACAGCGGAGCCCAGAAGGAGAGCCCCGAGCTAAGGATTTGCAGGGGTTATAAAAGCACACAATCAACCAGGTATTTGGATTACCACCACGTGTTGCTCTGCTAGACAGAAACAAGCAACAAGTGGTCACTGCCTCAAAACTTTAACCCTTCATTCCCCCCCCTTGACTTATGGTCCTGAGACACAATCTTGTGGCTCTGGCACAAAACTAGACTCCAACAGCTCTCAATCTTGAACGGGTATAGTCCCTCTCTGACCTTAGCCATACTATTAAACAACAATACTAATAACAATCAGTTCATTTTTCTTTTCTTGAGGCGTATGCAGAGTGGTTGGGTAGGATGCTTGGAGACTTCCCATGTTTTTCCATGGTCATCCAGGGCAAAGGAGTCATCCGGTCTGGCGTGGGAGAAGTGGATCCAAGCAGCAATGCCATCCACCTTAAGGGCAGTAGGTGTAGCCAGTAGTACCATGTAAGGTCCCTTCCACCGTGGTTCCAGAGATCTCAAGTTGTGCCTTCGAACAAACACCCAGTCCCCTGGTTTAAACAAATGGGGGGGGGGAGGTAGGAATAGAAGCAGAATCATATAATGCTCTAAGCTGGGGCCACATACTCTTATGCACCAGCTGTAAATAGTCAAGCTTACACAGTATCATCCAAATCAGCAAACAATTCAGTCTGAAGGCTAGGGATAATGGGTGGAGGGTGTCCATACATTATTTCAAAAGGAGTAAAGCCAACCTGATAGGGTGCATTTCTTGCTCTAAATAGGGCAAAAGGAAGGAGCGATACCCAGTCTGTGCCAGTCTCCAAAGCCAATTTAGTTAAAGTCTCTTTTAGAGTCCAATTCATTCTTTCACCTGCCCTGAACTCTGGGGTCTATACGCACAGTGCAACCTCCAATCCGTCCCCAGTGCCGTGGCTATTCCCTGACTTACTTTTGAGACGAAGGCCAGTCCATTGTCTGACCCGATGGTGGATGGGAAGCCATACCTGGGTAGGATTTCTTCCAGGATCTTCTTAGCCACAACGTTCATGGTCTCATGCTTTGTTGGGTAGGCTTCAACCCATCCTGAAAAGGTGTCTACAAAAACTAGCAAATATTTATATCCAAATTTTCCAGTTTTAATTTATGTGAAGTCTACTTCCCAATACACACCTGGCCTTATCTCCACGGAGGCGAGCTCCTTTTGTAACCGGTTGATTGGGGACATTGGTGAGCTGACAGGCTTTACAATTTTTAACAATGACCTCAATGAGTTGATTTCCTTGCCTAATTTTTACTTCTGAGTGTCGGATTGAGTCCTGCATTCTTTGGGTTCCCACGTGAGAGACCTGATGGATTCTCTTAAGAATCCCCTTGCCCAATCTTTGTGGCAAGGTAAGTTTCTCCTCACCAGTTTTCCACCAGTCTTTGTTTCCTTCTCTGTCCGAGAGTTTATAGGCCATGGGAATTTTCTTTTCCACTCCAAGTCTTCTTGGGAGTACTGAGGCTCAGGAGGCAAAGCTCGTGGCCCTGGGTCTACTAGTCAGTACTTCCGCTCTGGGCTGGAGGGCCACCTCCTTAGCTGCCTGATCAGCCAAGTTATTTCCTTTGGTTATAGAATCAGTTCCCTTTTGATGGCCAGGGCAGTGCATAATGCAATATTTGCTGGTTCCCATATGGCCCGGCTGAGGCTTAAAATTTCTTGTTTGTTTTTCATAGTCTTTCCCTCAGCTGTCAGCAGCCCCCTCTTGGTAAATGGCTCCATGGACATGCACGGTGGCAAAAGCATACCGACTGTCTGTGTAAATGTTTAGTCTCTTCCCTTTTCCCATTTGTAGGGCTTTTGTTAGTGCCACTAGTTCTGCTCTTTGTGCAGACGTTCCCTGGGGGAGTGCTTCTGCCCACACTATCTCAATGTACGTGATGACTGCTGCACCCGTGTACCTTTTTCCATCTCAAATGAAACTGCTGCCATTTGTAAACCAGGTATGCTCGGCATGCGATAGTGGCGAGTCCAACAAGTCTGGCCTCTTTTCCTTCTGGTCTCTCTTTTCACACTCAATTTCATGTTCTCTGTCCTTCCTTTCCTGTCTTTGCTCCTCTGTCTCTCTCTTATTGTAAACCTTTTCCACCATGGCTACTAGATCCTTAATAGACTTTTCACCAAATCTACCTAGAGCCTGCAACTTTTGCTTTATGTCTGGTGCAGCTTGATTTATATAGGCAAACATAATCATCTGAGCCGACTCCTGGGTCTAAAGATCATACGGGGTATATTGACTAAAAGCTTCCATGAGCTGCTCAAGATATGCTGCCGACTTTCACTTCCTCCCTGTCTAACTTTGGCCATATTAGTAGGTCAACGAGCCACCGCCTTGAGACCTGCCAACAGAGCCTGGTGGTAGACGAGGAGTCGCTCCCTACCTTCAAACGTATTGTAGTCCCATGTTGGTCGATCTCAGGAAAATAGGCAGCAATCAGGGTAGGATCCATGATATGCGCTCCTGTGGGGCCAGGGATATGTTTCCGGGCTGCCTCTCAGATATGGTCTCTCTCCTCAGTGGTAAATAGGACCTGTAAAAGCTGACTGCAGTCATCCCAAGTGGGCTGATGAGTAAAGAGAATAGTTTCAAGCAACCGAATGAAATCCTGGAGTTTCTCAGAAAAGGGGGCATTTTGGGTGCACCAATTGTATAGATCACTGGTAGAAAATGGCCAATATTGGAGTTGCTGTTGACCATCCACATCAACAGGACCTACGGCATGTAAGGGAAAAACTGCTGCATTAGAAGGGGGGTTGATCCCACAGTGTCGTCGAGTGACTGGCCCCTCAGAAACTTTAAAGGCAGGTGCCGAGGGTTCTATAGCTCCCTCCTCCTCTTGATCATTCTCAGGTTCTGCAAAAGGAACTTGGGAAGGGGAATATGTGGGAGGAAACATTTCTTCTTCCAAGTTATCTCCCTGAAAAACCGGGGGGTACCTTTTCTTTTCCTCTTTCTCAGTTCCTTTTTGTAAGCCTAGGGGGCTAGATGGAGTGGTGCCCATGGTTTCCAGTCCCGTCAATTGTAAAGTCAAAAAAACAATGAACAGTACAAACAAAACACACGCAGGCCTGACAGTAAAAAAAAAAGCTTAGGAAGTGGAGATCTCCCGAATTGGTCCACTGACTCCTGTCATGGCGGGGTTCCACACCCATGCCCCACAGCAAGGAGCAGACCCACTGTGGGCAAGTTGGGCCTCGGGTAGGAGGCCCTCTTGGTCAGTTCCAGCCCAACATTGAACCGACCCCCACCCCACAATTCACACGGTGGGGTTCTAAGGACACCCACCCCACACGGCGGGGTTCCAAGAACCCCTGCTCCACACGGCGGGGTTCCAAGGACCCCAGCTCCACACGGCAGGGTTACCTCCGCCCCACAAGAGGATCTGGGATGTCTCCCAGTTCCTCCAGGGTTGTCGTGCAAGCACGTCTGCTTCGACAACCCTTTAGGAATTGGAGCAGCCATCCTCACAAAGGAAAATGAAAGTAAAACAGACAACAGGACAAGACAAATTAACAAAGACAGCGCTGTTTTACCTTTGGAGTCTGAGGTTTCGGGGGTCTTTGGAGGGATCCCGGACGAGCCCCCACTAATATGTTATGCCAAGGTTGCAGACCCCCACCAAGAAGACCACCGAGAATCAGACTCTACAGCTGTTTTATTTAAACGGGCTGCAGCTCGGGCCTCGTCCTACACTCCGACACAGTGGAGCCCAGGAGGAGAGCCCCGAGCTAAGGATTTGCTGGGGTTATAAAGGTGTTTGGATTACCACCACGTGTTGCTCTGCTAGACAGAAACAAGCAACAAGTGATCACTGCTTCAAAACTTTAACCCTTCAATAAGAAATCTTAAATTGAAATCTGGGCAATGGAAAGGTACGTCCAAGTCAACTGAAAATCAGTCCATTAGACAGTGTCAAGTTGAAGACAGCATATGATGCCTTGAAGACAAGAAACTAAAACATTCAGAGAAATATAACAAAAAAATAAGAAAGCACAATCAGAATATATACGGTTTCTGGGACATGATTAAAAGACCAAATCTATGAACTGTCAAAGGAGAAAGACAATATGTGCAAGCCAAAAAGCATAGAAACATATTTATAAAAATAACAGCAGAAAATGTCCACATCTTGAGAAAGAGTGACATCAGTATAGAAGCTGGCTTTTAGGTAACCCCATAGATAAAAAACACAAACTGACCTCTCTAATATACATAATTGTTTAAACATTAAGTATACAGAAGAAGGAATTAATGTTGAAAATTTTAAAGCAGAAGTACCAAGTCACATATAAAGGCAAATCTACCATAACAGCAAATTTCTTAACAAAAACACTAAAAGAAGAGATGGCATGGGATGATGTATTCCAAGTCCTAAAAGAAAGTAAGTGCCAGGTCTGGGAAGGTGGCTCAGTGGTAGAGTGCTTGCCTCACATGCACGAGGCCCTGGGTTCGATCCTCAGCACCACATAAGCAGAAAAAGCCGCAAGAGATGCTGTGGCTCAAGTGGTAGAGTGCTAGCCTTGAAGTGCTAGCTGAAGAGCTGAGGGACAGCACGCAGCCCCAGAGTTCAGACCCCCCCCCAATAGAAAGAAAGAAACAAAGAAAGAAAGAAAGAAAGAAAAGAGCCAACCTAGATTACTGTATTCTTTCTAATAGAAGAGAAGGAAGAAAGAGTGAGAAAGGTAGATGGAAAAAAAGGAGAAAACGTGGGGGGGAGGGGCAAGAGATATACTACCAAAAGTGACAAAGAGATTCAGTGCAATCCTCACTAAAATCCTAAAGCCACTTTTCACAAAAGTAGACATTTCAATCCTAAAAGTTATATGGAATCATAGAACACCTCTAAGTAGCCAGATAAATCTTGAACCAAAAAAGCAATGCTAGAGAACTCATAATACCTAACTTCAAATTATGCTACAAAGTCCTAGTAACAAAAACAGTACAGTACTGGGGCTAAAAAAGATATATAAACGAATGGAATAGAAGATCCCAAACTTAACCTACACAACCATCCATTATTTGACAAAATTGTCAAAAAAATGCATCAGAGAATTACAACAAATTACAATAAATCAATAAATGGTGTTGGAAAACCTGATATCCACATTTGGAAGTCTGAACTAGACTCCTATCTCTCACCTTGTACAAAAATCAATCAAAATGAAGTAAACATCCTAGTATAAAATCTGAAACATTAAGAAAACAGAGCAAATACAAGGTAGAAGCATAGAAAACAACTTTTGTAATAGGACACCAATAATTGAGAAAATAGCAAGAATTGAAAATGGGATTGCTTCAAGTTTAAAATCCTCTGCACATGGGGAAAAACCAGTTGTTTAAGGATACAGGTGGACCTGTTGCAACAATGAGAAGTTCAAGTTGTCATGTCCAAAACGAGCTTTACA
>NW_012267279.1:3163237-3195936 GCF_000151885.1 Dipodomys ordii | reverse complement strand
AGAGCGTTTGCCTTGCATGCCTGAGGCCCTGGGTTCGATTCCTCAGCACCACATAAGCAAAAAGAAAAAAGCTGGAAGTGGCACTGTGGCTCAAGGGCATTAGCCTTGAGCTGAAGAGCTGAGGGACAGTGCTCAGGCCCAGAGTTCAGGCCCTACGACCAGACCAAAAAAAAAGACACTATGTCAGAAATGAACTTTACAACTTCTGGGGGGAGAAAGTAGGAGAAAAATGAGGGAAGGGGTAACAACGTTGGACAAGAAATGTACTCATTACATTACTTATGTAACTATAACCCCTCTGTATATTACCTCTACAATAAAAGAAAAGAAAAAAATTTAAATGCCATGAAATTCAGATTTCAATGTCCATAAATATTTGTGTGTGTATGTGTGTGTGCGCACGTGTGAGTACTGGGCCTGATAGCTGTCCTTCGCCTTTTCACTCATGGCTGTCATTCTGCCAATTAACTCATACTTCCACTTCCAGGTTTTTGGCGATTAATTGGAGATAAGAATTTCATTGACTTTCCTGCCAAGGCTGGCTTGAAAAGGAGATCCTCAAATCTCAGCCTCCTAAGTAGCTAACGTCACAGGTTAAGCCACTGGTGCTCACTTGTGATTTTTTAAAATTAGAACTCAGACACATTTATCAATGGATTGTCAGACTACTTTTGCTCTACAATGGCAGAGTACTGGTGATAGTGACCAAATGCCTTACTATGCCTAAAATATTTACTTACTAGTCCTTTACACAAATCATCCTAATCTAGATGTATGTTCCATGAACACTGGAAAGGAATATTCGTTTTGCTCTGGGTGGTATGTTCTCTACATGTAACTAGATCCAGCTAGCTGATGTGTTATTTAGATGCCAACTTTATCACTTACTGGGAGTGTTGAAGTCTCCACCTGCAAGTGGATTTTCTATTTCTCTTTTCATTTCTGCCAGATTTGCCTTAAGTATTTTGAATCTCTGTTGTTAGATACACAGACATTTAACATTGATATGCTTTCTTGGTTTTTCTTTTTCAAAAAATATTTTTTATTATTTTAAAATATGTAGCTGTTCAAAAGTTACCATTTAGCAAGTCCGTTTGTAAGTAATGCATCTTGATCAATGTTAAACCTGTCATTATTCTCCTGCACTCTCCCAACCCAAATCTTAACCTCAGTTTTCCTACTTTCATCGAATATGCATTGAATATTATGACTGTTTTCTCTGTTCCTTCCTGTCTTCATTTGTCTATCTTCCTCCTCTTGATCTCTCTCCCAACACCTTTCAAGTGGCAGTTTTCTGGTATTCATTTTCTTGGATTGTGAGTTCATTTTTCTCAGAAATTACACTGCTTGAATTCCCTCCTGAAAATACAATATTTACTCTAAATATCTTCTATTTATATTTACATGATATATCTTTTCCCACTCTTTATTCTTCTTATTAGTTTGAACTCAGAGCCCTGCAGTCTTGCTTGGCTTTTTTGCTCAGGCTGGCATTCTACCACATGGGCCATAACTCCAATTCTGGCTTTTCCTGGTTATTTGGAGATAAAAATTCCACAGACTTTCCTGCCTGGGCCAGCTTCAACCATGATCCTCAGACCTCAGCCTTCTGAATAGCTAAGAGCCACTAATGCCAGGCCAATCCTTTTCTTTTAACATGCTTGTACCTATTTACTTACTTGCTTACTTGTTTACTTAATTAATCTGTCAGTCAGTCTATTTATCATGCTAGTATTGGGGCTTGAACTTAGGGCCGGGGCACTGTCTCTTAGCTTTTTCACTTAAGACTGGCACTCTGTCACTTGAGCCACAGATCTACTTCTAGTTTTTGTTTGTTAACCAAAGATTACAATCTCATGGATTTTCCTACTCAGACTGGCTTCTAACCTGACTAGCTAGGACTGCAGACATGAAACACTAGAGCCCAGCTACCACTATATTTTAATGTTTTCATTATTATGAAATCTGACAATTGCTATCTCTTAATGATTGTATTTAGGACATTTATATTTAATAAATATTAATGTTTTTACTTAAAACTATTATTTGACTTTGTTTTTTTTGTTTCTCCATTCAGTTTTCATCTGTTTTCCATTCTCTGCTTTTTAAAAAAAAATATTATTTAGTGGTTGTACAAAGAAGTTACAATTTCATATGTCAGGTCATTCCTTGCTTTTTTGATTATTTGAATATTTTTAAATCCCATGTTATCTATTACATTAATTCTATATATCTTCACAATTTTTAGTGGCTGTTATAGAAATTTTAATTAACACATAACTCAATCTTCTTAGAATCATTAACAATCCAGTAGGAATATAATAATATCACCATCACACATATCCTTTCATTTTCCCCAGTATTGTGACTGTTTCATGTTAACTAAACCTATGTACACTTACAACTCCATAGACTACATTTACCTGAAAATCTGCTAGTCACGTTATTTGTGTAAAAGAGCTGGCTGAAACCACTGGCAATGCATGGTTCCTAACATATGTTGGTTTGGTCCTTAGCTTTATTCAATAATCCTTCTTCCGTTCCTTTGCCAGTTCCCTTATATTCGTCCTTACTTTCCTCAAATCTCATACTTCTTCCTTTAGTCTCAGCAAATGACTTTGCTTCCTAATTCATTAATAATAAAAAATATCAGCCAAGAACCTATCAAAGTGTGATATCAAAGTCCTGATATCTTTACCTATCAGTTCCCAGAGCAGGAATAAAGAGAATGCACAAAGAAGTCTCAAGAGACACTCAATTATCACTGGAATTAATTGATAATAAAAGACCAGTTAATGACACTGTTTCACCCAAACCCCTAAAATCAAGAGGATTGAGAAAACACTTTAAAATACTCCTTTCCAACACCAAACTATCTCCGTCAAGCATTTTTCCAACTGTATCTCCTTAATAGATTGTACAGTGCTACTGAAGGTCACATCATCAACTCTAATGCAGATTATTAACAGGCACTGAAATTGACAGCATGACCTGAGGAAAATCTGAAATTAAATCAGGCATTGAATAGTGTTGTTTACCAGGAACAAGAAATTTAGTTTAAAAAAACTAAATTTGAGCCGGGCACTGGTAGCTCACGCCTGTAATCCTAGCTACTCAGAAGGCTGAGATCTGAGGCTCATGGTTCAAAGCCAGCCCGGGCAGGAAAGTCAGTGAGACTCTTATCTCCAATAAAGCACTAGAAAACTGGAAGTGGCACTGTGGCTCAAGTGATAGAGCACTCACCTTGAGCTGAAGAACTCAGGGACAGCGCCCAAGCTGAGAGTTCAAGCCCCATGACCGACAAAAACAAAAACTAAAACTAAATTTGAAACTTTAAAAAAAAATTTGGAGCCGGGCACTGGTGGCTCACGCCTGTAATCCTAGCTACTCAGGAGGCTGAGATCTGAGGATCGCGGTTCAAAGCCAGCCCGGGCAGGAAAGACTGTGAGACTCCTATCTCCAATATACCACCAGAAAACCGGAAGTGGTGCTGTAGCTCAAGTGGTAGCCCGCTCGCCTTGAGCTGAAGAGCTGAGGGACAGCGCCCAGGCCCAGAGTTCAAGCCCTACAACCGACCAAAAAAAAAAATTTTGGTTTAGAAAAAAAGCATAAAATACGATTAGAAAACAAAAAATAGAAAAGTAAAAATAAAAATCAGAAAAGTAACCTTAAACCATTTTGAATAATATATCTGACTTCAATAATAAGAACAACCACTAATGCCTGGGATATAACAAACAAGGAAATAATAAGTTATAGGAGACAACTTTAGAAAAGTAGGGAGAACTCAAGATCAAGTATAAGCCATTATCTCAATCTTTAATGAGTGTGTGAATATGTAAGGTAATCTAATTATAAATGGTAGGAAAGCAATGAATTTTTAAATGAAGTGTTAAGCTATATCCCATGCATTTAGTAAACCTTTTATTATAATGAGTCACACATTTTTTACTAAAAAAAAAATCAATCAATATCCTCCTACCCTGAAGAAAATATTAAGCATTTAAAGGGATCACTGTTTAGATTTTTCCTTTCTACTTTCATAATGTCATTATGGAGTAGGAATCACTTCTGGCCTCTGGACCTCGTCTCTGCCCACCAGGACTTCTGATACTTCATACTGCTATACTGCATAAGAGAAAGGTTCTATAGCTTGGCTATAGTAAACAAGCTGCTGTGAATGTGGTTATACTGGTAGCTTTAGTGTGACCTGGTTTGTGGTCTACTGAATAAATGGCCAAGAGTGGAATTTCTGGGTCATAGGGAAGCTCTAATGTTATGTCTTTTGAGGAACCTCCATCCTGCTTTCCAGAATTGTGGAGCAAGTTTACATTCCCAGGAACAATGTAGTAGCATTCCCTTTTGGCCACGTCCTGGTCAGGATCTGTTATTGTTAAATCTACAAGTAAACACACTGGATTGTAAAAGACAAAAAAATTACACTCATACATAATAAATTATATGGGACTCTAAACATTCACACAGTGAGTCTAAAGGAGGATATTCTTAGGAGAGGGTCACAAAGGCTCAACAGCCATGTTCATTTGACTGTATAAAATGATATTTATAGAAATGAACTCCAAGAAATGGAAACAAGAGGGTTTTTTGTTATTTGTCGCTGCATTTGATTTCTGCAACTTTTGTCTTCCATGTAAGCTTATCTGTTTTGAAAAGGATAATAGGGAGCACAGAAATGGTGAGACAAAAGGTGAACAAATGCAGCCCTAGACACTATGTTAGAAATGGACTATACAACCTGTGGGGGAGGGAAGTTTGGAGAGGAAAACTGGGAGTAAATGAGGGAAGAGGTGACACTCCAAAAAAAAAAAGCACTCCTTTCCTGACTTATGTAACTGTAACCTCTCTGTACATTACCTTATAATAACAATAAAAAAGGAAAGAGAAAAAAATGCCCCTGTAGGTATACCATCTCTTACCAGAACATAAGCATAGCAGACAATGCACAAGATTTCAGTCATTCTTCTTTTTCTTGATCCAGCATCCTCTGCACTCCCTTTAAAGAAGGGCTTTCCAAATGGTACATGGTCTCCCTGATAAGTGGATGTTAAATCCAAAATGTTAGGTGATATGACCAAATTAACAGGACTTAAGAAACAAAGAACTGGGCTGGGAAGGTGGCTCAGTGGTAGAGTGCTTGCCTTGCATGCCTGAGGCCCTGGGTTTGATTCCTCAGCACCACATAAGCAAAAAGAAAAAAGCCAGAAGTGGCACTGTGGCTCAAGTGGTAGAGCGCTAGCCTTGAGCTGAAGAGCTGAGGGATAGCGCCCAGAGTTCAGGCCCCACGACCGGACCCAAAACAAAAAAAAAACAAAGAACTTCCACTCATCTGGTCGAACCACCACTACTAAATAACCCCATGCTGCTGATCACATGTATGGTATATATGTGTACACTGGAGGGGAACCAGGAAGATGACACAGAACTAGAGGGAATCAGGGAAAAACATACAACAGCGGGACCCATCAGCTGCACTGGACATTGATCAAAATGAACTAAGCAACTTAATGGCAGCGATGGGAGGGAGGGAACAAATGGGAAAGAGGGAACAGCTAATGCTATGCAAAACAAAAGAAATGTACATACCACCCAATGTGGAAGAAATAACTGTATCACAAAGCTCATAGAACTCATAAATGTTATAGACCGTAATAGACAATTTGCTCCAGGAAAGTAAGAATGTATTTGTGACTTTAACTGAGCATCACTATCCCACAATACTGTGAAATTTGGGAAATTATGTAATCACTTAATCACAATTTTAAAACAAAGACCAAAAAAAAAAGAAGGGCTTACCGACCTTACCTAAGAGTTCTTACTCCGTAAACCCCTTTCTTTGGTAACTTCTACTACTCCTAGTGTGTAAAAGACATACATGCCAGGAATCATCCAAAGGCATGCTCCCCTTGTCCCCAGGAAAGACTGAGCATTACTATCTACCATTATGTACTGCCAAAAGCCTGACAGAATGCTGAGGCTTTTGATGTTTTATTAACTTAAAACATATAACCAAAGTTATAATAGTGCAAAAGCTCTAATTTTTTTATTAGAAACCACTGTATCTATTAGGGTAGTTTTAAAACCACATACACACCTAATTATTTGTAATGTAATCCACACCCTACTTCCTAGGGGTGTGAGATATATCACAGTTTGAGAATGAATTTTTGGATCATCTATAACTCCAACTACCATATATCTAAATCTTGGCATTACAGCTAATTATCTTGCCAAAAATAATGATGCAAAAACTGGCAGAGATGCTAATTTGTCTGTCAAGAAAATCTTTTTAAGATAATATAATATTTTAAAATTTCCTAGTCAGCACTTAAAACTTTCAAATATTTCTAAGCAGAATAGGTTCTTTAATCTAAGTGTGGTAGCAAGTCCCAGCTACTTGGACCAAGGCATAGGGAATCTCTTAAGTCCAGGGGTTTTAGGACAAGTAGGACAACATAGTGAGACTGAATGTCCACACTTACAGAGAGAGAGAGAGGGAGAGAGAAAGAAAGAGAGGGAGGGAGGGAGGGAGAGAGAGAGAGAGAGAGCACATTCCTTAATATGACTACAACAGCAAATGCCAACTTTATTTATTATGCTTTCACACTGATAAGAAAATTATCAAGATTCAATTTAATAAATTTAGTAAGATTTGCCCGGTGCTGGTGGCTCACTCATGAAATCCAAGCTAAGGAGGTTGAGGTCTTATCTCCAAATAACCACACACACACACACACACACACACACACACACACAAACAAGAGGTAAAGCTGTGGCTCAAGTGGTAGAGCACTAGCCTTAAGCAAAGGAAGCTCAGGGACAGTGCCCAGTCTCTGAGTTCAAGCCCCATGACTAGCATACACACACACAAGAAAAAGATTAAAATTCATGCATAGGGTACATTCTTGTATTTAGAGAATGCATACTTCTAAAAATTTAAAAACAATCTATACTAACAATGCATTCGTTTTGATAGTATGATAGTTATAACAAATTATTCCCTCCCTCACCCCTCCTAACTATACTCATAAGACAATATGTTGGAAATGAACTTCACAACTTGTGGGGGTAGGAGGGAAAGGAAAGTGGGAGAAAAATAAGGGATGGGTAACAATATTTGACAAGAAATGTGCTCACTACCTTAAGCATGTAACTGTAACCCCTCTGTACATCACCTTGACAATAAAATAAAATTAAAAATAAAATATTCACAGATTACAAGCATCTATTAACAATTTCAGCAAATTACCCATTTTGACTTTGACTTTGGTGGTGTTTTCAGATTGCCTGAAGCAATCCCATAGCACAGAGAGAATTTAGACTTCAAAAATAAGTTATAGCCTTTTGGATAGAAATCACAGCTCAGTTGCTGTAAGCAAAGTGATCCAGCTCTCTTCAGCCACAAGACAGTAAAACAATGCATCACTTATTGCTCATCCCCTAGTCTACAGGTAAGTATAGAACTCTCAACTACAAAATACTTTCTTCTTACAATAGTAATAGCAAAACAGGTCCATTTTGAAAAAATTAAATATTATGCATCATCCTACCACCCTAAAACTAGTCTTTTCCTTTTAAATATAAAATTGTTTTCTCTAAAGGGTCATTTTTAAAAAGTAGTTCTCCTCAATCGATGTGAAAGATAGAGTCTCTCTATATAACCCATTCAAGCCTCAAACTCAGGATCCTCCTGCCTCAACCTCCTAGGTACTGGAACTACAAACGTGAACTTCCATGCCAGACTGAAAATAGTTATCAGAAGGTTTGGGGTGGAGGAGTGAACAAGCTGTATAGCCAAAAGAGAAGAAATCAAATTCAACATAAAACAGAAAATTGGTTCATCAGGTCTTAGATGAGAAGATAAAATTATAGTAAAATTCTAGCGTATAAGTGACTTAGCAGAAATTTAGTCATATTTTGAAACAAATCATGAGCTGCAATGTTGAGATAAGTATGGAACTACCAGTAAGTATGGAATATTGTTTTAAGAATATTCAACTTTTATGAAAAGTATTTCATGGTATTTACAAATACATTTTTTTATAATGACAGCCATTTTGCTTCCTGATTGAGAAGGGGGCTCTGAACAAGGAAGAATAATGTTAGCATGTGTTCATAGCTGTAGGAGCTGCATTGTGGTAGATGCAAGTTCATTGAGGTACTGTTCCACTGTAAGTCTTAAAATTTACAAAATGAAAAAAAAAATCACCAAGAAAATCTTGTGCCTTACAAACAGAAGCAGAAAATTCATGACTCACCTCTAACATCTGTAAATTCAATAATTGCTATAGAGAAATCACTATATCTAAAATGGATGAACTGTATTGCCACTAAAAGCACCTATGAACTATCTACTATCCACTAATCAATGATAATATGCTAAGAGATTCTTCTATGTGTTGTAGGCATCAGAAAACCTCTGAAGAAGTGAAGAATTCACATATTCAACAAGTATTTATTAAGCACTTTCTGTGTGCCAAGCACTGTTCTAACCAGTGAGATTGAACAGGTAAATAAAAATCTTCACTGGGTTTACGTTCCATTGGGCAGATACTATAATAAATATTATATAAATTATATAATACGTTGAAAGGTGATTAAATGCTATAGAAAAGTACAGTAAAATAAGAGGACATTAAGGTAGGGGATGTGGCAAGGTAAATAAGGTTATCTTTTCTCACTGAGAAAAAGGAGAAAGCCAGTGAGAACTGTTGAAGAGGAAAAAGTTAGGAAGAGGTTAAGAAGACAATAGTAGAGAGAAGTAGGAAAGGGACTAAGTAGTAATTTGTAGTCCACCATAAAAACTTTGACTTTATAACTAGTAAAATAGAATGCAAATTTGCCAGCCTCAAAAGCCAAATATCCAGTGCTCACAGTCATATATGGAATCTATGGTTAATGTGATGATAACAATAATGAAACTTGAGCCTGAACATAAAAGAGGGACTATAGGGAGGAGCAGATCAGTAGTAGATAGGAGAATAATAAGAGAGGATACCAAGGAATGAAAAAGTTCAAAGTATATTACACAAGCATGTATAAAGAAAGTATAGTGAAACCCAACTACTATTTGAAAGGGAACTGTTGGCGAGGAGTGGAAAGGAAGAGAAGGGATTTTTTTTTCTGCCAACAACAGCAAAAAGGATATTATTACATCAGTCAAGGATCAAACAAAAGGATCAATACAGACTAACAGCCATGGGTAGCTAATGAGAAGCATTCAAGAGGTATACATGTCTACCCCAATGTGTATCAAATGATTCTGAGAATCTTGTAAAGCCCTCTAGCAAGAGGTTCCCCAAACCAGGTGGAATATAACAGAATGGGTGAACTTGTTCAAAGTACACTGTACTCATCGATGATATTTTCATAATGTAACTCTCTTGTACTAGGAACTCCCAAAAATATATAAAATTGTTTCTATTAACACTAGATTTTTTTAGATTATACATGTTAGGTTTTTAAAAAGCGGTAGCCGAGTAAGAACAGCACCAGCACGCACGTGGTATTCAGGTAAGGGGTAGGTTTATTCAGTAGACTTGCTGGGACCAGGCAAGGTTGGCATTCCACGTGGCTGGGAAAGGCCTAGGCAAGAGAGAGAGCTGGGAAATAGAGGAAAGAGAGAAGAAAGAGCTAGAGCAGAGAGAAAGCAGAGGGAGCTAGAAAAGAACAGCAAGAGAGAGAGCTAGGTAGCAGAGAGAGCTAGAATAGAACAGAGAGCTAGAATAGAACACAGAGAGAGAGCCTGGGCCTGCGCTAGGCCTTATCTAGGGTATGGGCGGAGAAAGGTGTGGCCACATCAAATTCAGGTGTGACCTCAGCGAATGCAGATGTGACCTCTTCCAGGTGTCCCAGTTGCAGGTACTGGCTGGAGACTTTGCTGCGAGGAGGGTGGAGTCTGCTGGCCATCCAGGAGCGGACCTTACATTCCAGCCTTTTAATAATCATGAAATAGGACGCAGATTCTCTCTGGCTACTTCCTGCTGACAAGGGGCGTCGACAATAGGGGTAAAAGGCTGGAATTTGGTCTCCTCCCAGAGAAGGCAGTGGGCAGCAGCTGTCCCTTGGTGGCGTTGAATCCTTAGATGAAGTCAGGAGAAGTCTCATGAGCATTGAGGGGCTGGGAAAAAAAATACTAGAGAGCAAATAAATGGCAAGAGGAAGGACTTGGGGCTGAAAATGTTGGTAGAAATGTCCCCTAGCTACTTCTGACATCTGGCAACTAGGTAGAGAAGTCAGGTGACAAAGGCAAGAATATAAATTCCTGTTCAGTTAATAGGTAGACAGGTATAGACATTGGATGGGCAGGCTTCTTACTTCTACTGACCTCCCGGCTCTGGTTAACTTTGAAAGGGCAGGCACAAAGTAGCTGATGTGACATCATCTCCTCTTACTCCTGTCCATGTTCCCTTGTTCCCCAGACTGGCTGAGTCTAGGTGCTCATTGCTGGGATGGTCACGGCACCATTTATGTTAGGTTTTTAAAAAGAGGTAGCCGAGTAAGAACAGCACCAGCACTCACGTGGTATTCAGGTAAGGGGTAGGTTTATTCAGTAGACCTGCTGGGACCAGGCAAGGTTGGCACTCCACGTGGCTGGGAAAGAGAGAGGAAAGAGAGAGAAAAGAGCTAGAAAAGAGCAGAGAGAACAAGAAAAAACAGAGAGAGAGCGAGCTAGGTAGCAGAGAGAGCTAGAATAGAACAGAGAGAGCACGCCTGGGCCTGCGCTAGGCCTTATCTAGGGTTTGGGCAGGGGAAAGGTGTGGCCACATCAAATTCAGATGTGACCTCAGTGGATGCAGATATAACCTCTTCCAGGTGTCCCAGTTGCCTAGGTAACGCAGGTACTGGGTGGAGACTTTGCTGTGAGGAGGGTAGAGTCTGCTAGCCATCCAGGAGCAGACCTTACAATACAAAAACCACATGGGGGCTGGGAAGTTGGGTCAGTAGTAGAGTGCTTGCCTTGCATGCATGAGGCCCTAGGTTCGATTACTTAGCACCACATAAGCAGAAAAAAAGCTAGAAGTAGCACTGTGGCTCAAGTGGTAGGACACTAACTTTGAGCTGAAGAGCTGAGGGACAGCGCCCAGGCCCAGAGTTCAGCCCCACAACCAACAAAACAACAAAACAAAAACCAGATGGATCAGATTGACCATGATTAAAATCTAAGATCACCTACTTAGTAGTTTCATGACCTTAGATTGTTTAAAAAAATAGAAAAATGAAGATAAGGAGAAGTTAAAGAATTAAAGTATTGATTCAGGCTGGCCTCTGGTAGCACAGGCTTGTAATCCTAGCTACTTAGGAAGCTGAAATCTGAAGACCTTCTGGGCAGGAAAACCATGTGACTTTTATCTCCAATTAACCACCTGAAAACTGGAAGTGGCACTGTGGCTCAAAGTGATAAGAATTCTAGCCTTGAGCAAAAAAGCTCAGGCACAGCGCCCAGGCCTTGAGTTCAAACCCCACAACCACCAAAACACACACACACACACACACACACACACACACACGCATACACACACACACACATACACAAACACTGGAAGTGACTCCACATGCTAGAGGGTAGGCCCTGAATTCAAGCCCCAAGACTGGCATGTGCACACACCCCATAGCATCAATTCATACAGATTAATTAAATGTAAAGAATCTATTTCAGTGCCTACACCACATAGACACTTAGTACATTACCTGGCAGCCTTCAGATTACTTCTCGTGTGGCCCTTCATCCTTGAGAGTTCTATCCTAGCAGCTAAAAGAACACCCAAGAACAAAAAAATGAAAAACAAAAACATGTGACAACAGCTTAAGTGAAAAATATTTACGGTTTATAGTTTAAGATTTGTATCACTTTAATAAGATATCTATGTTAGCATTACATTAAATTAGATACAGACCTTTGATACTTTCATTTTGAAACAGCTTTGAGGATAAATTTACCAAGGTGGCTTTTTAGACATAATATGAACGTGGCTAATATAAATATATATCTTTCACTAACATTCACTAAAACTAAATAAAACCAATTAAGATCTCAAACCTAGTTATCACTTTATTGGAATTTCCTTCAGGAATAAAGGAAGTTTTTCTTTTAAACTTTTTTGTTCTTATTTGGCAGTGAATACTCATGTATCAGTATCAAAATAAATATTCTGAAACTATTAACAATATTTTAATCATGAGTCTTTGTACTTGGGTTTTTAGGTCAAGCCTTACTCTGTAGCTTAAACTGGTCTCAGACTCTTGATCCTCCTGCCAACATCTCCACAGTTCTGGAATCACAGGTAAACACCACCAAAACCCTGGGAAGTTTTAGAGGAATCTATATGGTAACTAGCCTGCCTACTTTCCTTCCTTCTTTCCTTCCTTCTTTTCTTCTTTCTTTCCTCTCTCTTCTTTACTTCTTTCTTTCCTTCCTTCCTTCTCTTCCTTCCTTCCTTTGCTTCCTTCCTTCCTTCTTTCCTTCTTTTCTTCCTTCCTTCCTTCCTTCCTTCTTCTTTCTTTCTTTGAATTTAGGGCCTGGAACTGTACTTTAGCTTGAACTACAGCTCCTGAGTAGCTAGGATTACAAGTGTGATCTACCAGAGTCTGGCTAGCATTTATTTCTTATTTCAAGGTACTTTATGTCCTAATTAGTCTGGGAGCAGACAATATTACAGCTGAGTATTTTTATATTTGCCTTTGTTATTAAATGAGACAAGTAATTTTTTTCTTCTCTCCTTTCTCTTGAAATTTTTTTCTCTCAATTTTATGTATCACAACTAAGTATCAATAGTTTCCCATTCACTTTAGTAGCTGCAAACAGTCGAACGAGATTCTCATAGTTCTCCTTAAATAGAAGCTCTCCTTACCAGAAGCATTTTGTTGCTGAGGAAGAAGCAAAGACTGCCATTTCAGGCAACATTCCCAATACGCTGTCAGAACCCTGTTGTAATTGTCAACTGTTCATTTTAACTGACTGGTTGGTCCCTCTTGAGCAAGAGTATGTAACAAAATCATTGCCTTGATGTGAGAGAGAGGGATCAGGGTCTTCTAACCTGCTGACATTGCCAGGTCTTTATTTCCTGTGTTCCCAATCAAAGAATCAGGGTTTTGGAAGATTCCTCAATAATTTTCTCTGCTTTGCCTTAAGATGCCTCTAGTCTTTTACACAATGATAGAAGCAACACACTACATTTTCTTTACTGGTTAGACAACCTCAACTCAAAACAGATGGTCCTGCTTGACAATTGCATTTAGGATCTCAAATGTTAAGCTCCCTTTTGTAGGTTCTGCAGTAACCATAACATGGTCCTGTCATTAACACTCAGTAATGTCACCTTACTCTATGCTTGTGCTACTATAACAGAAAAGCTAGACTGGATAATTTATAAATAATTTTATTTCTAAGCCAAGCATACATGTACCAAGGTGTTACAAGTCTATATCCTAGCAATCAGGAGGCTAAGGTAGGAGGATCATGAGCTAATGGCTAGCCTGGGTTACATAGCGAGTTCCATGCCAGCTTGTGCTACATAACAAAGTTATATGCTAAAAAGAAAAAGAAGGAAAGACATGGGGGATAGGAGGAGGGAAAGAAGGAGGGAGATAGCAAAGGTTGGAGGAGGGAATGTGTTTTTATAGTCATCAAAACTAGGATAGTCAAAGGTCAAAGGGCCCATATCTGGGGAAAGACTTCACAGTATCATTTCATGGAAGAAGGTAGGACAATAACAGGATACAAACAAGAAATAGCAAAAAGAAGGGGAAAATTTGCTTTTAAAACTGCAAATACTAAGTGGGTGCTGGTTGTTCATTCACACCTGTGATCCTAACTACTAAGGAGGCTGAGATCTAGCATTACAGTTTGAAGCCAGCCTGGGTAGGAATGTCTGTAAGATTCTTGTCTCCAATTAACCACCAAAAAGCTGAAAATGGAGCTGTGGCTCAAATAGTAGAACACCAGCCTTGAGTACAAAAGCTCAGGGACAGTGGCCAGGCTTTGGGTTCAAGCCCTAAGCCCAGCGCACGCGCGCACACGCACGCACACACACACACACGACCCTGAAAATACACCTCTGGTAATAGCACACTCCCACAATAACAACATTAAACCTCTCATGAAGGTAGCTCTCATGACTTAATCCTCTCCTGTGGCCTCTCCTATGGTGGTTGCATGGGGATTAAGTTTCTCTGTGTATTCATGAACTTTGAGGGACAGATTCAAACCATAGCACCTACTTTGCTACCCTAGGAACAAACAACTATGACTGTGAAGCCCAGCAGGAGAAGCCAACAGCCTGAAAACTTCACATACCACTGCTTCCTGTATTTGATCTTGATAAACTTCAAAAGTTTTAATTTTTTGCAGGATGGGGTGGAGGAGGTTGGTTGTGGGTTTTGAACTCTGGGCCTGGGCGCTGTCCCTCAGCTTTTCAGCGCAAGTCTAGTTCTCTACCACTTGAGCCACAGCGCCACTTCCGGCTTTTTCTATCTATGTGATGCTGAGTAATCGAACCCAGGGCCTCATGCATGAAAGGCAAGCACTCTACCACTGAGCCACCTTCCCAGCTCCTAATTTTTTTTTTACCATATTATTAGTTCTATAAATGATTTGCCATTGATGATCAGAATTTCACAGTAGCAAAGGAGTTTTCTGTACTTAGAGAGTTTTGCTACATTTTTATTTCATTAGGAGATATAATTTCTAATTTTGACACTGGTTTTTTAAAAGTAAAACCATTTTTAGAAATAACTGTTATTCTGATTGTTGTTAATCTGATTGACAACCCTTCTAAATAACTCATTAAAGGGAATGAGCCTGCTTGGCTCAGGCAGATTCACCTGGCAGAGGCCTCCTACTGTTGCCATTACTGCCTGTTTCCTTTTCATTTTCTTCTAGCAAACTTATACATGATTCTGGTGTCAAAGTTCTCCATAAAGTCAGCCAACCTTTATCTTCAGAGGTTAGTAGTGATAATGACTTTTCCCTATACAAATCTAAATAAAGCCCTCTTAATAGGGTGTAGCAAAACATGTTTTTTCATCATGTTCAACCAAACTATAGCAGAAACCACTTGCTGTTAACTGGGATCATCTGAAGCATTTGTTATTTATTCTTTCTTATCCTTTGGTACTATTATATGCTGTTGAACATTTCAATTACCTGAGCATAGTCAATCAAAATGCTGTAATAGATATATCCTTGCTTTAAAAAAATAAAGTTGGGGCTGGGAAGCTTGCCTTGCATGCATGCAGCCCTGGGTTTGATTACTCAGCACCACATCAGCAGAAAAAAAACAGAAGCAGCACTGTGGCTCAAGTGGTAGAGCACTAGCCTTGAGATGAAGAGCCGAGGGACAGCACCCAGGCCCAGAGTTCAGGCCCCACCACTGACAAAAAAAAAAAAAAAGTTGAGGCATTGTCAATGCAAAGGTAGGTTGTATACTTTTTCTTTTTCTTTTGGGGAATTAGGGCTTAAACTTAGGCCTTGTGCTTGCCAGGCACTCTACCACTTGAGCCATGTTCTCAGCCAAGTAATACACTTTTTGATTCAATTATACTATTTCACAGCATTAAGGATGAAGGCTGAGGTGTTCCAAGACTAGAATTCTTCATTTCTTCTATCATTTGCATATCTTGGCTTTTGGTATGATCACCAATATTTCCTGCTGTTTGAAAGTAAGTAATTCTACATACTATATATAATAATAATGTACATAATTACAAAACTATAATATTTATTAGCCAAAAAGGCAGAATCATGTGTTCTCTTTAAGGAAAGCTTCTTCATCACCTTATCCAATAAATTTCTGGACCTTACTTGAACAAAAAATACAGATTTTTCAAAGCGAGCGCTCTACCACTTGAGCTACAGCGCCACTTCCGGTTTTCTGGTGGTTTATTGGAGATAGGAGTCTCACGGTCTCTCCTGCCCAGCTGGCTTTGAACCGCGATCCTCAGATCTCAGCCTCCTGAGTAGCTAGGATTACAGGCGTGAGCCACCAGCGCCCGGCAACAGATTTCCACATACTTATTTACTGGTGTTATTTTCTGCATTTCATTCTCTTTCACTTTTCCATATGCTTTTCAATTCTGCTTGAGATTTCTCCAAAGAAGCAAAGTTATTCCTCGGTTCAGTCTGGTATTTCTTAGACTTATTTACTCATTTAATGTTGTCTCTTCTAATTCACATATAATCCTGTATGAAACTTTAAAAAATTAACAAAAACAAAATTTTAAGCATCCACATAAGATCACCGAGGTGAGCTACTCTTCCTGCCACTTTTAACGGGTATCAAATGTAGTCATGCAGGGTTTTTTTCATAAGTTTTCCCAGGCTCACTAAAAGCTCAGGATTGAATTAATCCATAACATTCTGACGGAACTGAAGCACTTACATGCAGGAAGACACTTGCTACATGACAAGTTCTCCAGGTGACCAAGAGCTACCGAAATCCTACTGAGAATGGGCGCACTACTGACATTGCCATCTTTATCTTCAAAGGTAACCCACAGAGTCTAATATACCTAAAGGGGTGATACTTTAAACCATTGAATTCAGCAATTTCCAAAGGACTCCACAATGGCATGGCCTGGGGATTATTACATCTTTCTTTAGTAGGTTAAATTACCCTTGACATATTAAAATGATATAAAAATGTATGCAGTTTAGAGAAACAAAATTTCACTTTGACCATTGGATATTTTCCCCATCATAGATATTCTGTTAACATGTCAAAAACTGAGAAAAAACTGATTACATTTTGAAAATCAACATCATTTTAACATTATTCTCAACCAGATGGCATACCCTAAGAAAAGAATTTTTTAAAACTTCTGGAATTTTTAACAAATTTAAATTGTTTATGAAAGTTGATGGTAAAATTTATAGATAGTTATTAGAAATTAGGGTGGGGTGCTACTGCTCTTTAGTGGGCAGGAAACAAATAGAGAATAGAACAATTACATGGAATACTTTCTATACCCAGTGCATAGTGATATAAGGAAAAATATACTCTAACTCTATATTACTTACCAACATAATATAATCTTGCATAGTATTGTATGTGATGAATTTTTCAGAAATTCTGAGTCTGGGGCTGGGAAGGTGGCTCAGTAGTAGAGCGCTTGCTTTGCATACACGAGGCCCTGGGTTTGATTCCTCAGCACCACATAAGCAAAAAAGAAAAAACCGGAAGTGGCGCCGTGGCTCAAGTGGTAGAGCACTAGCCTTGAGCTGAAGAGCTGAGGGACAGCACCCAGGCCCAGAGTTCAGGCCCCATGACCAGACCAAAAAAAAAAACAAAACCAGAAATTCTGAGTCTGGAATTTTGTCAAGAGTAGCTCACTATTTTGCAAAATCATATTACTGAAAGAAATATTATATATAATGTTTTTCAATACTAAATACCTCAGTTTGTACATGTACTTGGCTATTGCCCAGTGATTTTGTGTACTAATACATCTGTCATAGGAATTTCCAGCACAGTCATGTTATACATATTTACATCTTGAAATATCTAATATTTTGTATATTAAGTAGGTTTATTTTATGGCTTAATATAATTTAGGTATTATATTGTCTTTTTATATTTGTTGTATAAGTGCAATGTGTTCCCTATAATTTTTTCACAATAATAAAGTAGATTTATTTTAAGAGTAGCATTTATTTATTTTTATTTATTTTTTATTTATTTATTTTTGCCAGTTCTAGAGCTTGAACTCAGGGCTGAGCTTCTTTTGCTCAAGGCTAGCACTCTACCACTTGAGCCACAGCTCCACTTCAAGCTTTTTCTGATATGTGGTACTGAGGAATCAAATCCAGGGCTTCATGCATTCTAGGCAAGCACTGTACCACTGAGCCACCTTCCCAGCCCACAAAGCATTTATTTTAAACACAAAAATTCCATTCAATAAGATTGAAAACCATTATCCTACAACTTTGATTTCCTAAAAATAAGGATTTGAATTAGTACAACTTATTGACTAAAAAAATGGTTAAAGGAAATAATTTTAAAATGGCATGGGGGGGAGGGGTGAAGGGGGAAATTGGGAAGGGATGGGAAGGGGAAACAAAGGAGGAGGCAACAATGCTTGATAAGAAATGTACTCATTACTTTGCCCATGTAATTGTAACCCCTCTGTATGGTATTTTCACAATAAAAAAAATTAGTAAAAAAATGGCATGGTTAAGGTTAAGGTACTTATTAAAATATGTATTTTTTTTCTGTTGGTCATGGGGTTTAAACTTATGGCCCGGGCACTGTCTCTGAGCTTTTGTGCTCACAGCTAGCACTCTATAACTTTAAGCCACAGCTCCACTTCCAGTTTTTAGGTGGTTAATTGGAAATAAAAGTCTCACAGACTTTCCTGCCCAGGCTGGCTTCAGACTGTGATCCTCAGATGTCAACCTCCTGAGTAGCTAGAATTATAGGTATGAGCCACCAGTATCTGGCAGAAATAAATATTTAACATGGTTCCAACAATTATGTTGTAACCATTTGTGAAGAAAACATCTATGTAACAAGGCATGGAAAAACATCTACATAATGAGGCAATAGTCAGGATTCTTGAAAGATCAGGAAAGTCTGGGGATAAGATGGACCCCTTCAGTTGTGCATTCTAGAAATTAATTGGATCAAATTAGCAATATATGTTCACCATGACAAAAGGTGACCAGCAAAACGGCTTAAGGGGGAGGGGAAAAGTGAGGTCAGATAGAGAGAGGGAAGAGTATAAGAGATATGGTGAGCCAGACGTCGGTGGCTCACGCCTGTAATCCTAGCTACTGAGGAGACTGAGATCTGAGGATCACGGTTCAAAGCCAGCCCGGGCAGAAAAGTCCGTGAGACTCTTATCTCCAATTAACCACCAGAAAACTGGAAGCAGTGCTGTGGTTCAAGAGGTAGAGCGTTCGCCTTGAGCTGAAGAGTGCAGGGACAGCGCCCAAGCCCAGAGTTCAAGTCCTATGACTGACAAAAGAGAGAGAGAGAGAGAGAGAGAGAGAGAGAGAGAGATGGTGAAACCAAATGAGGAAAAGCCTTCAAAGTTAAATTCAACTTCAATAAGAGTTGAAAGTAATAAATGAAATAAAGTTCCTTTAGACTCCTAGAGAAAGTAATAAAGATGAATTACTTATTATGATAAGTCTGTAAGATACAGGGCAGCCAGATTTATGGAGAGAAAGATATAAATGACCTCAGACAGTAGGGAAGCAAGAAGAGAGTGACATACAAAGTTTAGTTAAATTATAAATTTGATGAAATGAAGATGATCAGGTAGCTTCAAAAGTCAACATAATGGTAACAGCTGAATCTCTCATCCCAGATTGAATGAGCTCATGGAGAAAATCAATATAGATGGGCAAGCGGTAGAAGACAGGGCCTTGGACAACGCCCACAGGCTAGAAGAGCAGAGTAAGAGCCAGCAATGAAGCCAAAGCAAATGAATGCTACTTTACATTCAGAGCATAAAATTATGGAAAGCTTTTTTTTTCTTTTTTCTTATTAGGAGCATGGTAGAGCTAAAAATATAAACCAATTATTTCTTAAAAGTTAAAGTTATGGACTACAGAGTCAAGATAGGTCACTAACATGCTATGACAATTCTTGAAGTTTTTTAGTTGATATCAGAGATCAGTCATGTACTAAAGTTATATTCACATACTTCCATGAAGGAAATTATTCTAGCAGAAGGAAATTCTAGTTACAGAAAATGGATATGGTGCTGAGTGCCAGCGGCTCAAGCCTATAATCCTAGCTACAAAGGAGGCTGAGATCTGAGGGCTGCAGTTTGAAGCCAGCCCAGGCAGGAAAGTCCATGGAGACTCTTATCTCCAATGAAGCACCAAAAAAGCTGGAAGTGGAGCTATGGTGCAGGTGGCAAAGTGCTAACCTTGAGCAAAAAATCTCAGGGACAATGCCCAAGCCCAGAGTTCAAGCCCAAGACTGGTACAAAAAAAGGAAAATGGGTATGGTCATGTGCAGATGAGTCACTGGATTCAGAGATGCTATCACAAATGTCCAGAAACAGCAGCAAGCAGAAATGAACTATAAACCTATCATCAATCATCACAGAAAGTTGCGTCATCATAAGAATTACTCTGACTCAATCTAACAACAACAACAAAACTGCCTAAAGGGAATCCTGCTTAGTGCACAGATTTAGTTGTAAGCAATAGTAGAGGTTAGCACTGCAGATATCTCTATACCCTCCAAAACTAATCCTTCACATTCTATGCTCATGTGTAAATGGGCTATTACATTAAATTTCTCAACCCATGAATCTATCTCTAGAGTTTGCATTTAATTTTTTGCAGACATTAATCAACATGCCATCACAACTAAACATTCTCAATTTGAAACTACACTTCCTACCTACGAATGTGAAGCAGTCTATGAATATGATAACCCATATCACTGTTTGCGTTGGTAGGACAGTTTATATTTGCTTTGTAGGCAGGACTGCTGATAGCATCCTCTTTTACTCTGAAGATGTGGATGATAAATTACACGGGCCCCATATCAAGTTAGGCACAAGGGGAAACATTTCACTTCATGTTAATTCTTAAATTACAACAATACCTGTTGTATTCAATGAACATCATTTAACAGCTGCTAAAAACTTGTAAGATCCTGTTCATTCTTTCAGGTCTAGCCCTGACACAGCTAGGGATTGCCTCCTAGTGGTGGGGTGATTCTTGGCTGTCCCTGATCCCACCTCTGTTTAAACATTGTGTCTAGCCGGGGGTAGTTCTCCCACATCTACCTATAGCTTTGTTCACCTCTTTCAATCCCAGATAATAAACTCTGTTTCCATATTCAACCCAAGTTAATTAGAAATATATTCCAAGTATGGATAAGTACACTCCATAATATAGAATATTTTGCTGTAAACAAAGAAAAAAATTTGTAAAAGGCCAGGTCCCAGTGGTTCTCACCTGTAATCCCAGTACTTGGGAAGCTGAGGAGGATCATGGTTCAAAACATCCCAAGCAAAAAAATCCACAGGCTCTCCTCTCAGTTCATAGCTGGGTCCAGAGGCACACACCTGTCATCCTAAGCTAAATGGAAGGCTGAGAATGGGAGGATCATGGTGCCTAGCCAGCCCAAACAGAAAAGTCTGTGGGATTCCATCGCCACTGAAGGGAAACTAGACAAGGCTTATGTAACTGTAACCCCTTCGTACATCACCTTTATAACAATTTTAAATTTTAATTTAAAAAACATTTTAAAAAGGAAATGCACCCAGGAAGCAAGAGCCTATCCTAAAAATAACCAGTAGAAGAAAGAGCTGGAGGTGTGGCTCAGCAATAACCTGCCAGCATAACAAGAGCAAGTCAAGTTCAAATCAACCTGCTGTGTGTGTGTGTGTGTGTGTGTGTGTGTGTGTTTATGTGTGTGTATGAGCCAGCTATGTGTATATTAAAAAAGACATAATTTCTCCTACAATTAGGAATAAGACAAACTACTTCTATTTAATATTATACTGGAAGCTACAGCCAGAATAATTACAAAAACAAAATAAGGGCTGGGAATGTGGCTCAGTGGTAGACTGCTTGCCTTGCATGCATGAGGTCCTGGGTTTGATTCACAGCAACACATAAGCAGAAAAAGCTGGAAGTGGTTCTGTGGCTCAAGCAGTAGAGCACTAGCCTTAAGATGAAGAACTGAGGGACAGCACCCAGGCCTAGAGTTCAGGCCCCATGACTGACAATAAATAAATTAATTAATTAATTAAGGAATTAGTACTGGAAAGGAAAAAATGAAATTATCTCTATTCATAGATGGTATGATCTTCTATGTAGGCAACCCAAAATGTCTGAGTAAATCTGCATAAAATCTGTTAGAATGAGTTAACAAAGTCAGCAATTGTATTTAGCAATACAAACTCAATATTCAACTAATAGTTGTAACTATACATTGGCAATGAAGAATCTGAAAAATTAAGCAGTTTCATTTAATAGTACCAAAAATACTTCTATTAGAATGACAATTGTAAAAATAAAAATAGTAAGTGTTGATGAAGAAAAATGGAGACTTGATGAAGAAACCGGAATCCTTGAACACTTGCTGGTAATGCTAAATGTTGTAACCATATGGTAAACACCTGGGAACAGAGGTATGTGCCTGTCATCCCAGCAATACAGGAAACTAAGAACAGGAGGGTCAAGGTTTCTGGCGAGCGCAGGTGAAAAAAAAGTTCATGAGATCCCATTTCAACAGAAAAAGTTGGATGCAGTGATATATGCCTGCCATCTCAGCTTTGGTGGAAAGTATAAATAAGAGATTCATGATCTGGAGTGGCCTAGACCAAAAGTGAGACTCTTACCTCAAAAATAAACAGTACCAAAATGGACTGGAAGCATGGATGAAGTAATAGATCACCTGCCTAGAAAATGTGAGGTTCTGAGTTCAGAACCCTAGGATCACCAGAAAAAAAAAGTTAGGGGTTTTACTTAAGCCATGATGACTTGTGCCCGTAGATGAAAGTAAAAGATGCTAGGTCTGTGCTTATAGAGGGAAAGACCACCCAGTAGGAAATTAGACATCTGCAAGCCACAGGAAAAAAAGTGTCAGGAGACACCACTCTGCTGGCACCTTGATCTTGGATGTTTAGCCTCTAGAGCTGTAAAAAAATAAATTACTATTGTTTATGCCACCCAGTCATGGTATTTTATTATGACAGTGCTAGCAAACTAGTAAACTATACACATATTCAGAGCAGGATTGATCGCAGCAGCCCAACATGGAAACAATTCATGTGTCCATTGACAGATGAGAAGATAAACAAAGTATCTAGATACACAATGGAATATTATTCAGCTTTCAAAAAGTCTAGCTGGGTACTGTGGCTCAAGCCTGTAGTCCTAGGAACTTGGATAGTAGAGATGGAGGATCATGGTTGAAAGCCAACCCTCACACACACACACACAAAAAAAACATTCATAAGACTTTATCTCAACCAATAGCTTGGTACGTGGTGCTTACCTATGATCCCAGAAACACTGAGAAGCACAAATAGGAGGACTGCAGTCGAGGCTTGCCTGAACATAAAGCAAGATCCTATCTCAAAAATGACCAATGTGAAAAGCACAAGTAGAGTGACTCAAGTAGTACAGTGCCTGTTAAGCAAGTATGAGTTCAAGCCCAGGACTGTCAAAAATAAAAATAAGTAAAAGGAGGAAATTCTGACATATACTAAAACACAGATAAACCTTGAAGATATTATGCTAAATGAAATTAGCTAGCCACTCCCCCCCAAAGAAAACCACCACAAATATTATTTGACTCCCCTTACAAAGTACCTAAGAGAAGTCAAATACTTAAGACACAGAAAGCAGAAGAGCACTTTATGTGGAATGAAGGCAGTGGGATATGGAACAATGTGCTTTGATGTAAAGCTTGCTGATTTTTTGAGTTCCAAGTATATTTTAGATATGAGACCCTTGTCTGTTGTATGGCTAGTGAAGATCTTCTCCCAATCTGTGGGCTTTCTATTGATCTTGCTAGCTATGTCGTTTGCCATGCAGAAGCTCTGCAACTTCATGCAATCCCATTTGTCCAACCTTTCTTTGATTTGTTGTGTTTCCAGGTCTCTATTAAGAAAATTTCGGCCTGCGCCAAGGAGACCTAGGGTTTCTCCTATTCCATCCTGTAATGTTTTCAGAGTGTCTGCTTTGACTCCGAGGTCTTTGATCCATTTGGAGTTGATTCTGGTGCAGGGTGATATATAATGATCTAGCTTTACTTTTCTACAAGTAGTTAACCAATTTTGCCAGCACCATTTACTGAAGAGGCTGTCTTCCATTCTATTTTTTTAGCTCCCTTATCAAAGATTAGATGCTATAGGTCTGTAGGTTCATTTCTGGGTTTTCAATTCTATTCCATTGGTCCTGAGGTCTGTTCTTGTGCCAGTACCAAGCTGTTTTGATTACTATGGCTTTATAGTAGAGTTTGAAATTTGGTATTGATATTCCTCCAGCAGTGTTCTTTCCGTTGAGGAGCGTTTTTGCTATTTGGGGTCTTTTATTGTTCCATATGAATTTTTGGATTGCCTCTTCTATTTCCTTGAAGAATGAGGTTGGAATTTTGATAGGTATTGCATTGAATTTGTAGATAGCCTTGGGAAGTATTGCCATTTTCACGATGTTAATCTTTCCAATCCAGGAGCATGGGAGTTTTTCCCATTTTCTAAGTTCTGTTTTGATTTCCTTTTTCAAGTTTTTAAAGTTTTCATCATAGAGGTCCTTCACTTCTTTGGTTAAGTTAATTCCTAGGTATTTTATTTTTTGAGGGGCTATTACAAATGGAGTTGCTTTCTTAATTTCAAGCCCCACTTTTCTCATTGTTGGTATACAGAAAAGCCATTGATTTTGGGGGGTTAATTTTATACCCTGCTACTTTGCCAAAGTTTTGAATCAGCTTGAGTAACTTGGGAGTGGAGTCTATGGGATTCTTTAAACACAAGATCATGTCATCTGCAAAGAGGGAGAGTTTTATTTCTTCTTTCCCTATTTGGGTCCCCTTTATGTCTGCATCTTGTCTTATTGCTGTAGCTAGGCATTCTAATACTAGGTTGAAGAGAAGTGGAGAGAGTGGACATCCTTGTCTTGTTCCTGAGTTAAGAGGAAATGGCTTTAGTTTTTCACCATTAAGTGTAATGCTGGCTGTAGGTTTGACATATACAACCTTTATTGTATTGAGGAATGTTCCATGGATTCCTAATTTTTCCAAAACCTTCATCATGAAGGGGTGTTGGATCCTGTCGAATGCTTTTTCTGCATCATTTGAGATAACCATGTGGTTCTTATCCTTGCCCCTGTTGATGTGATGAATAATATTAATTGATTTGCGTATATTGAACCAGCTTTGCATCCCTGAAATGAATCCTGTTTGATCATGGTGTATGATTTTTTGGATGAATTGTTGAAGTCGATTGGTCAAAATTTTGTTGAGAAGTTTTACATCAATGTTCATCAAATAAATGGATCTATAGTTCTCTTTCTTGGATGAGTCAAACAACAAATCCTCAAAGAAACAACTGCCCAATAAATAAGTGGGCAAATGACTTAAAGAGAAACTTCTCTGAAGAAGAAAGAAGGATGGCCAATAGACACATGAAGAAATGCTCAACCTCCCTAGCCATAAAAGAAATGCAAATCAAAACAACATTGAGATACCACCACACCCAGTTAGAATGGCAAAAATCAAGAACTCTAATAACAACAGATGCTGGAGGGGATGTGGACAGAAGGGAACCTTACTTCATTGTTGGTGGGAGTGTAAACTTGTTCAACCACTTTGGAAAGTAGTATGGAGGTTCCTCAAAAGACTCCACATAGAGCTCCCCTATGACTCAGCAATCCCACTTTTGGGCATTTACCCAAATGTTCACAAACAAGACCACACTAAAGCTACCAGCACAACTATGTTTATTGCAGTATTATTTACTGTAGCTAAGATATTGAACCAACCCAGATGCCCCTCAGTAGATGAATGGATCAAGAAGATGTGGTATATATACACAATGGAATTCTATGCCTCCATCAGAAAGAATGACATTGCCCCATTTGTGAGGAAATGGAAAGACTTGGAAAAAATTATATTAAGTGAAGTAAGCCAAGCCCAAAGAAACATGTCCCATGGTTTCCCTTATTTGCAATATCTAGTATATATATATATGAGTCAAGCAGAAAAGGTCAGATAAGGTGATGTTAGGAAAATGAACCCTAAGATATGTATTTAAATGTTTTTTTTCTTTCATGCATTTGTTTCTTTTTTTTTTGCCGGTCATGAGGCCTGAACTCTGGGCCTGGGCACTGTCCCTCAGCTCTTCAGCTCAAGGCTAGTGCTCTACCACTGGAGCCACAGTGCCACTTCTGGCTTTTTCTGTTTATGTGGTGGTGAGGAATCGAACCCAGGGCCTCATGCTTGCAAGGCATGCACTCTACCGCTGAGCTACCTTCCCAGCCCCCTCATGCATTTGTTTCTAAAGCATTTATAAGATTATTTCTTTGTTGCTTTGTATGTCCTTCCCCCACAGTATAAGCCCTGCTTTCACTGTATTTGATGTTGGGATAATTTGTGGAGGGGAAGGGGAAAATCAAGTCGTTTAAATAAGGATACAGGTGGACCCGTTGCAACAATGAGAAGTACCAGTTGTCATGTTGAAAATGAACTTTACAACTTTGGTGGGGGGGTGGGGAGGATTGGGTGGGGGGCAGAGGGAGGCTGGGAAGGGTAAACAAAGGAGGAGGCTACAATGCTTGATAAGAAATGTACTCATTATCTTGCCCGTGTAATTGTAACAGTATTTTCACAATAAAAAAAAAATAAAGGTTGCTGAAAGGAGACCACTGTGCCATTCAGGCAGAAGAGTTTATTGGGAGAACTAAACCTCTGGCCACATTCAAGAGTAGGGGTGCAGAAAGTAGCATGTAATGAGTAGCACATAACACGCAGCATGTAGCTTGTTGCTAGTACTGAGTTGCATATCCTAGGGTGGTTACAGAGTCTCAGTTTTACCAGTGGAAGGTACTGGCAACTGTGTGTCAATGTGAATATTCTTAAAATGGTTATGATGATTAAAAAAATTAACCATAACTAAGGTGGGGTTTTTTTTGTTTTTGTGTTTGTGCATGCCCTAGGTCTTGAACTCAGAGCCTAGACATTGTCCTTGAGGATTTTGCTCAAGGTTAGTGCTCTACCACTTGAATCAAAGCCCCATTTCTGGCTTTTTGGTAGTTAACTAGAAGTAAGAGTCTCACAGACTTGACAGCACAGGCTGCCTTTGAACAGCTATCGTCAGAGCTCAGCCTCCTACATAAGCACCGACACCAAGTAGGACAATCTTTTATTTAAGTTTTAATGTTTTATTAGATCCAATGAACAGTATACCACACTTACCACTTGAAATACTCATGACAAACAGCTTACACTAGCAAAAGGAAAGAAATGTAAGTATCACCTGATGTGGAAGAAATAGTTGTATTGTCAAAGCTCATAGAATTCGCAAACTTTATGGACCACGATAATGACAATTTGCCTTGTGAAGGTTAAAATGTGTTTGTGAATTTAACTAAGTATCACTTTTCCACAATAATGTGAAATATGTGAAATTTATATAATCACCTAACCTCAATAAAAATTTATTTAAAAAAGAAATACTCATGAATGAAAATTTAAGATGCTTGATATTCTCATGCAGATGTTCTACAGTTGTGTAGATCATTCTGCATTACAGTTTTGTACTTGTTTGATGAATGTTTTTCTGCTATAGGACACCTCCATTTGTTCTATTATTTCTTTTCCCAAACTTTCAGGTTTAATAACCTTTTCTTCTTTTGCACAGTTCATCCTGTTTTTTTCATCTCACTACTACCATTGTAGTATATTAAAATATAGACAAGAAAATTCAGTGTTGCTTGTACCCAGTACAATTTTTTAAAAACTATGTAAGAAGGTACCATATGCAATGGTAATGAAATAACTCAAAGAAATCATATAAAATTTTCCTTCAAAATTCAAAGAATTATGAAAACAACTTCATAAATCAGCTTAAAAATATGTCATAAAATAATGAGTATGCTAATATGGAAGTAGTTTATAAAATAGCATCACTAATGCAATATACTAATAGAAAACTATGCCACTGTTCCCTGTATTCCTTTGTAAAACATTTACTCTTTGTAATAACCATCATGTGGCCCACTTCCCTGGCAACCAATGGACTATTAGCTGTCCCTAGAGTTTGGGCCACCTCCTAGCAACCTCTGCCCTGTCTGGCCTGCAGTTACCCCTTCCCATGCCCCATTATAACAAGCCCTGAGCGAATGCTACCCAGCTGCCATGTCCCAGAGTACATTTAAGAGGACAGGAGCTGGGGATGTGGATTAGTGGTAGAGTGCTTGCCTAGCATGCATGAACCACATAAACAGAAAAAGCTGGAAGTAGGCATTGTGGCTCAAGTGGTAGAGCTCCAGCCTTGAACACAGAGAGGCTCAAGGACAGTGCTCAGGCCCTGAGTTTAAGCCCCAGGACCAAAAAAAAAAAAGAGGACTGGAGCCTACTTCTCTAGACGGTGCCTGCCAGGTCATTAGGTAGTAATCATCTCAAACTCGGCATCACATCAGTCTGGAGAAGAAAGGGAAGGAGGGCTCAGTGCCCAAGGCTGCAGGCTCTCGGTGGTGCTGACCAGGCAGCAGTGGCACAATGTGTCCTGTGGTGGGGTCCTCCAGGGGACAAGATACCCCGGCATCTCCTTGGGCAGGCTCCACATTGTCTTCAAGTTGCATCTCTTCAAAACCTTACTGCTCCTCCATCTTCCATCTTATTGAGCGCAACAAGTCTGAGGTGCAACAAGTCTCAACAGCAGGGGTCTGAGTGGCTGGCTGCCAGCATCTTGTCCTGGCACTCTGTACCTTCACCTGCAGGTGCAACAGCAGCTCCTGAAGCATCTTCTCCCTCTTCTCCTGGGACAGTCAGGTGACACACTCATCTTTCTCCTGATGCCACTCATCCAGAACTGCCATCTGTTCTTTACAGAAAACTAGGGACTCTTCAACAGTGCCGATGTGTTCTGACAGCTGGATGCATCAATGCTGGAGTTTATCCACTTACTTCTGGTAGTCCACCTTGTTGGGCAGGTCATGGATCCAGCAGATTTTCAGCTCCTTCTTGGGTTCCTGTGTGCCCTGTTTCCTGTTCCCAGACACAGCATTCTGTGTTCCAGGCCTGCTGCTCCAGCTTTATCTGGCCTTGGGCTGCCAGATTCACCAGGGACCCACAGCACACCTGCTGCTCCTTCAGCTGCTAGCTGAGTTCCACTTTTTTTGATTCAGCAACTGGTCGCTCTACAAGGTAAAAATCCCACATGGTTTGTGGGTTGTGTACATTCTCTGGGTCATTCACATAAGGTGGAGTCACCTCCTCACTCTTTTCTTCTTTGGTCACTCCTTTACCTTCCCTAGAGAAAACCAGGAAGCTGAGCTGGGCCCAGAGCTGCTGTTCTCCTGTCTTGTTGCTTCCAGGCACTTCAGAGGGTCCTGTAACTTTTCAGGCACTGTCTAGTTCTCCAACTTGTTCTCTGCCCCTGCTCCTGCTTCAGCTGGTCCAGGAGCTGGGTCTGTCTCAGCAGTTGCTGCTGCAGGGCCTCCTTCTCTAGGTCAGCTGATGATTGGAAGCCATGTGCTGTTCGCAGGTGGCTCTGAACTCCTGCAGTTGGGCCAGGTACTGGTCACGCTGCTCCTGCAGATTCTGAGCCACTTGGCTCTTTGACTCAGCTGACTCTTTTTGTTCTTCTAACTTCTCTCGCTCACCCAGCCTCACCTACAGATATTTCTTCACCTGCTGCTCTGAGTACAGGATGCTGGAGAGCTCCTCCTTCTCATTGCTCAGCCTGGGGCCAGCTGATCTTTCAGCTCTTGGTTGCACACCAGTATGCATCTCAAGGTTTTATGTTCCTTTTCCATTGTCTCCAGGATCTTGTGTTAATCCTCAGCATGCTGAGGCCATTCCTCAGTCTTCTTCTCCAGTATCCACAACTGCTCCTGCTGCTCCAGGTTCTGGAGACTGAGGCCCTGGTTTTCCTATATGTGGATGTGAAGCTGTTTTTTAGCTCCTACACATGGTAGGCCTGGGCCTGTAGCTGCAGCTCAGCCTGAGATGGTCCTGTAAGGGACTGTGGGGGTGGAAGCTCAGCCAGCTGCTTTCTCAATTCTATCAGGTTGGTCTCTAGGTCCAACACCTGCCTCACCCCTTGCTCTTTCTCCTCTCTCATTTGACTCTACTCCAAGAGCTGCTAGATCTTCTCCTTCTATTTGGAGCTCTTCTCCTTCAGGTCCTCCACAAAGATGTCTCTCTCCAATTTTAATGCCATCACCAACTTTTTCATGTTGTCTAGCTGTCTTTCCAACTCTACCTACTCCACCAGTGCTTGTTGTAACTCATGAGCTTTGATCTTCATGTTGACCTTTTGTGTCAAGAGCACTTCCACAGTTTCTCTTACAGCTTGGTGTTCTCTTCTTCCACTTTATCACAGCTTCTGGCCCTTTCCTGGAGCTTCAGCTTCACATTATTCAGATATTTAGTGAACTCTAGGTTGTTCTTGTTTGTCTCATTCTGCAGGCAAGTTCATCTCTCGCTCTGCAACATGCTGCTGTGAAGCAGGCAGGCAGCTTGCAAATCCCTTGTGCTCTAGTTCTCTTTCATTGGCCACCTGCTGTATGTTTGCCAGAGCAGATTGTAAATTGAATTTTTCTGAAACTAATATCTGTATTGATAGCAACTTGTGGAGTTCCAGCTCTGTTTTCAGCACCAGATGTTGGTAGCTCAGTTTTAGAAGTAATTTTTCTGGCTCCTATCACACATCATGGTCACCAGAGTTTCCACCAGGCTTCCAACTGCCCTCCAGGAAGTGGCACCAAGAAACACAGCTATCTGCCCACGTCCAGTGTCTTCAAGTCTTCATACAGGATTAGCTCTATGGTTCTGATCATATTTGCTGACACTTATATTCTGATCAGGTAGCCACTGAGGTTCATAACAGCCTTGATATAACTTGGTCTGGTACTGGAGGATGCAAGGCCATCATAGGTCCAGGACTTTTTTCTGTTAGTACTGGCCATACTGTCCACTGTAAGGTCCGCTCCTGGATGGCTAGCAGACTCCACCCTCCTCCCAGCAAAGTCTCCAGCCAGTACCTGCAACTGGGACACCTGGAAGAGGTCACATCTGCATCCACTGAGGTCACATCTGAATTTGATGTGGTCACCCCTTTCTCCGCCCATACCCTAGATAAGGCCTAGTGCAGGCCCAGATGCTCTCTCTCTGCTCTTGTCTAGCTCTTCTCAAGCTCTTTTCTCTCTCTTTCCTCTCTCTCTTTCCTGGCTCTCTCTCTTCCTAGGCCTTTTCCAGCCATGTAGAATGCCAACCTTGCCTGGTCCCAGCAGGTCTACTGAATAAACCCACCCCTTACCTGAATCCCACATGCATGCTGCTGTTCTTACTCAGCCACCTCTTTTTAAAAACCTAACATAAATGGTGCCGTGACTCGGACAAAGGGCTTAAAGTCAGAATAGCTGGGATTCCTCTCTTTTTTCCCCTCTTTTTTCTTTTTTAGTTTGTTCCCTTTTTGCTCTGAGGAATACCCACAGTTCTGACGGGCCTTTTGTGAACCCATCTGTCTGCTGTGGACACAGCGCATCAATACCATTGCTGCCTTCGCATCCACGTCCACACCACTATAGACAGTTTTTGCTACTGCAATGGTAAATGGTCAGAAGTCTGTTTACTTTCGGGCTCTCTTTGCTCTCTCTCTGCCATTCATGCCCAACTTTCCCTATCTCTCCCTTTCTCTTTTCTACATTTTGGCTTGTGCCCTGAAGAGTGTGACAGCAGGCTGGGTCCCAGGGACCCCCTCTAGGTTCCCTCTCAAAGGCTAGCCAATGTAGGCTTGGTCTATTTGTTCAGGCTTTCTTTTCATTCTTTCAGAAATTCGCCATCTTGAATTCGCCATCTTGGCCACGTGGTGGGTTAAGGGTTTGGCCCCATCTGACCCTTAACCTTCCACCAAGCTTACTACTCCATCCATCTATTCTAAGGTGCCTTGCTAACAAGTTGCTCTTTTCACAGGCCCTGGTAACTGAGGCCCAACCATGTGATGTGCTTTGTTAGCAAAGATGTCTAAACATTGTTGTCAAATTTTTAGGTTTTGAGTTTTGCCTTTTTTGTTTTGTGTACTGACTACATGATTCTAAAATATTGGGCATATCTGTGCTAAGATTCTCACATCTAAGAAGTTTTGTCATTCCAGAATACTTGTTGGTCAATTCTTGATAAGAACCAGGTAAGCTCTACTTATTCTACTTGATCTCCTTGTTGCTTTAATTGGAAATAATAAAGGGCTTTTGTGGGAAAGATTTCAGTTCAAAGCCAACTCAGGTTGAAAAATCCCTAAGACTCCATCACCCAACTAACCTGCAAAGAGCCAGGCTGGAAGCACGACTCAAGATTCTTATCTCTAACCAGCTCAACACTGGAAGTGCTACTGTAACTCAACATGGCCTTGAGCAGAAGTGCTCAGGGACAATGTCCAGGCCTTAAATTCAATCCTCCTTGAATATCAACTGGGACAAGCCATCCCAGCAACGAGCACCTAGACTCAGCCAGTCTGGGGAACAAGGGAACGTGGAAAGGAGTAAGAGGAGATGATGTCACATCAGCTACTTTGTGCCTGCCCTTTCAAAATTAACCAGAGCCAGGAGGTCAGTAGAAGTAAGAAGCCTGTCCATCTAGTGTCTATACCTGTCTACCTATTAACTGAACAGGAATTTATATTCTTGCCTTTGTCACCTGACTTCTCTACCTAGCTGCCAGATGTCAGAAGTAGCTAGGGACATTTCTACAACATTTTCAGCCCCAAGTCCTTCCTCTTGCCATTTATTTGCTCTCTAGTATTTTTTTTTTCCAGGCCCTTAATGTTCATGAGACTTCTCCAGACTTCATCTAAGGACTCACGCCACCAAGGGACAGTTGCTGCTCACTGTTATCTCTGGGAGGGGACCTATTGTCAACGCCCCTTGTCAGCAGGAAGTAGCCAGAGAGAATCCGTGCCCTATTTCATGATTATTAAAAGGCTGGAATGTAAGGTCCGCTCCTGGATGGCTAGCAGACTCCACCCTCCTCCCAGCAAAGTCTCCA
>NW_012267279.1:3144953-3163077 GCF_000151885.1 Dipodomys ordii | reverse complement strand
CCATACCCTAGATAAGGCCTAGTGCAGGCCCAGATGCTCTCTCTCTGCTCTTGTCTAGCTCTTCTCAAGCTCTTTTCTCTCTCTTTCCTCTCTCTTTCCTGGCTCTCTCTCTTTCCTAGGCCTTTCCCAGCCGCGTGGAGTGCCAACCTTGCCTGGTCCCAGCAGGTCTACTGAATAAACCCACCCCTTACCTGAATCCCACGTGCGTGCTGCTGTTCTTACTCAGCCACCTCTTTTTAAAAACCTAACACTCACCTAGGGCATGCACATGATCTACACACTTTGGCTAGTGATCTCAGAGGATTCAGAAATACAATCATGGGGGAAAGGAGAATGTCTGAAATTTCTGGCTGCTGTTGGTCAGGAGAATGTGAAATCCACACCAGCATAGAAAGAAGAATAATTACTGGCACATGACTGAAAACAAACCTGTTAACCGAGCAGTGAGCCACATCCAAATGATGTCAGTGTGTTGAGAATCCAATTCTAGGTCAGCCCCCTACCATTCCAGAGCCTTTGCACATCTACTTCAGCACTGGAATGATTGTTCCAGTAACTGGCTAAAGTGTGTGGCCATCTTTTCCTTCCAATAAAAACTTTGCTGGCTGTGGTGGTACACACCTGAAGTTCTCTCTGCTGAAGTTACTTCTTTGGATTAAGAAGTCTCCAGAAGGGGCTGGGAAGGTGGCTCAGTGGTAGAGCACTTGCCTTGCATGCCTGAGGCTCTGGGTTCGGTTCCTCAGCACCACATAATCAAAAAGAAAAAAGCTGGAAGTGGTGCTGTGGCTCAAGTGGTAGAGCGCTAGCCTTGAGCTGAAGAGCTGAGGGACAGGCCCAGGCCCAGAGTTCAAGCCCCAGACCGGAACCACAAAAAAAAAAAAAAAAAAGAAGTCTCCAGAAGGCCACTGTGAAATGCTTGTTACTGGGACTCGGGGCAGCGGCAACTCCCCAGCCCCTCAATTGAGATGGCAGCTGTTTTCCAGCCCTGACTACAGCAAGCACAATATTTTTTAACAAATGGTAACAGAAAAACTGTACACCCACTAAAAAAAAGTTGGACCTTTATCTTGTAATAATTAAAGTCACTAAATAGACCAACATAGGCATTAATACTACATAAAACTTTTAGGAAAAACACACAAGAGACATTAGATTTGGCAATGATTTATTTGCTATCATTCCAAAAGCACTGGTGAGAAAAGAAAAAAAATATGAACTAGACACTGTCAAATTTAAAACTTTTAGACAGATGTCAGTGGCTCATGTCTGAAATCCTAGCTACTCAGGAGGCTGAGATCTGAGGATTACAGTTCAAAGCCACACAAGGAAGTAAAGTCTGTGAGTCTCTTATTTCCAATAAACTACTCAGAAAAAGCCAGAAGTGGTGCTGTGACTCGAGTAGTATTGTTATAAGGTAAATTATCAGAGAAGTCATATTTTGAAAGATTGAATTTTGGAGTCTTTATTATACCGTTAGCAGTCTGCAGGCAGCCGATTGTTAAAAAGGTTTGCAGGGGCTGGGAAGGTGGCTCAGTGATAGAGCGCTTGCCTTGCATGCCTGAGGCCCTGAGTTCAATTCCTCAGCACCACATAAGCAAAAAGAAAAAAGCCAGAAGTGACGCTGTGGCTCAAGTGGTAGAGTGCTAGCCTTGAGCTGAAGAGCTGAGGGACAGCACCCAGGCCCAGAGTTCAGGCCTCACGACTGGACTCCCCCCCCCAAAAAAAAATAAAATAAATAAAAAGGTTTGCAGTGCACAAATACACTTTACACTGTTAGGAAACAACCAGAGAGGAAAGAAAAACCAAAAACAATACCAACAAACCAATTCAGCTCCTATAGAGAGTGGAATTGGGACACCATGATGACCAGAGATAAGCCTGGAGGCAGGACACAGGACACAATCATGAAGACACGGAGACACATGGCATGGTGTAATGTTGCCTCTCTTCTCCAAGGCCTAAATAGGGCCAGGGCAGGGGGAAGGGCCACAGGACACTCTGAACTAACAGGTTCAGTAACCTATCAGCCAAGTGCCTGTCCGTGTCTCCAGAGATCCAGGTATGCCCATCACCTGAGTAGGGGGGCATCACCTTCCCCCACCAGAAGACAAGATGCCAGATCTTAAATGGACATACTCAGGTACCTAGATAGAGGCTACTCAGAGGCTGGTGATTCAAGCCATTTAGGGAGTTAATCAATGCAGAATCAGAGCGTTCTCCGTGTGCAACGCTTTCCTAAGGCTATGGCATCTGCATGTCTCTGAAGCAGGGACCTCCTTGCTCACCTTGAGCTAGGCTTATGCATCCAATGAATGGCCTCTCTCACCTCTAGGCTTTTCAAGAGTGGGTGTAGAATTCCCTCTCTACAGCAAGAGGTACCAGGGTGGCTGCAAGAAATTACTTAGACTCAGCCTCCTTACTTCACCCCCCAAACTCTTATATATATGAAATCAAATCATTGCTTTCTCTGTAAGAGAGCTGACTTTTAGCCTGAGCTGTTCTCTCCTGTATCTAAGGAGTCTCCAGCAGTTAAAGTTGGCTCCATATGGTTGGTACCAATATAGTCAGGGGACTTTGAACTTCCTTTTCCAGGTCAGGCTGGGTATAATTTACAAATCTCTGTTCCAAAGAAAGAATGTCCCATAACTAAAGTCTTTGTTCCAGAGGAATCAAAGTAATCTTTCAACCAGGAATCATCTGTGTGTGATGGAGTCAGGCAGGAGTCTCATGTGCTTTTACCAAGGTGGAGGTGGTCAGGATGATTCCCCTCCAGATGACTGTCAGGCCATTTTTGAACTTTACCCAAAAGAAATCTCAAGACTGAAAGATGGCTGGCCTCCTTATTTCGGTCTAGCAAAAGAAGCTCAAGAACAGTGCCCAGGTCCTGAGTTCAAGCCCCAGGACCAGCAAAAAAAAAAAAAAAAAAAAAGCTTTTGCACATTAAAAGAACCTTACTATCTGAATGAAAAAGCAATCCTTAAAATGAAAAAATTATATATTTTATATCTGATGAGGACTCAAAAAGACAACCTTGATTTAAAACAAGCACAGAAAAAAATGAGCACAAAACTTAAACATTTCTTCAAAGAAGATATAAATGGCCAACAAGCACATTAAAAAATAGTTAACACTACTAATCATTAGAGAGAACCACAATGTGATACCACTTCCCATCCATTGGGACAGATGTCAAAACCAAACAAAGGAAAAAAAATAACAAGAGTCAATGAAGGTGTAGAGAAGTTACACTACTTGGACACTGCTGATAGGAATGTTATGGGAGAAAACTCATACACACACACACACACACACACACACACACACACACACACACACCATGGCTCCTCCAAACATTTTAACGAAGAATTATATAATCAAACATCTTTACTTCGGGTATGTACTCAAAGGAACTGAAAGCAGAAACTTCAACAGATATTCAAGCCAACACTCATATTTATAGCAGCCTTATTCACAGAAGCCAAAGGGTTAAAACTGGCCTGAGTGTAGGAAAGAGATAAACAAATGTTTAGTCTTCTAAAGGAAGAAAATCTAATGAATGTTGTGATGAGAATGAGCCTCATAGACATTACTCAAAGTGAAATAAGCCATACACAAAAAGACAAATAGACTACAGTCCTAATAATATATCTAAAATAGACACATTCATGGAAAACTTGTATGAACAGATGCAGATTAAAGGTTCTGAGACTCTAGAGAATGAGAATTTATTGTTTAATAAGACAAACATTCTGTTTGGAAGGATCAAAAAAGTGAAAATAGAGAGTAGAGGTAGTTACATCAGATTGTGAATGAAAAATGCCATTAAGTCCTACTCTTAAAAATGGTTATAAAAGGCCAGATGCTGGTGGCACACATACTAAGCTACCAATAAGAAGCATTTGCTACTACTAGAGAACAATGTGATTAACTTAGTCATCCAGAATGTCTAAGCCAAGACACAAAAGTTGAGTAGAAATTTGGTAGTAGCAGTGTCCATAAGTTAAAAAAGAAAATGTTTCTAGTGGCAGAAGCAGAAAGCGTAGAGGAAAAAGCTGAAGGCATTCAGGGATTCAAGCAGCTTAGTGAAGGTGGAGCTTAAAGTGTCAAAGGTGAATTACCAGAGATGAGACTAGAGAAGTTAAGAACAGAGAGGGGTTTTGTTTTGTTTTATCTATTGTGAAATACACCACCGCAAAGTTTAGTAGTTTAAAACAAACACCATTTTGTTATCTCTCATTAGTCTGTGAATTGAGCGGCCTTGGTTAGACAGTTCAATAGCTGCATGTAATGCTGCCTGAAGCTGAAGGCATTAGAGGAAGGGGGGGGCAGGAATAGAACATCTGAGATGACTCTCTCTTAGGTATGGCAGCTTATCCAAAACATCAAGAAGAATGGCTACTTAGAATGCTGGAATACCTACCTGGGTATTCCTCTCCACTTAAGTTTCAGTCACTTTCTTTCCAAGAAGAACTCTAGTGGAGTAACTATACTTATAAAGCACTTTAGGTACAAAAACTAAAACTATCTGGCATTTATAAGACCGAGGCCTGTAACTAGCACAGTGTCACTTTGCAACATTTCAATCCTTAAAGTGAATGGCAGGCTCAGCTCAGGTTCAGAATGGGAGGGACTAACTACACAACAGTATGAATCCTGAAGGATTCATCCACAAGAGCAAGACCGAGGGATGGGAAGTCAGTTAGAAGATTATTGGATTAGACTAGGTAAAAGATTTAGTGATGTTTTGTCTCTGTACTTAAATAGAACTAAGAACTATCAAGTAATAAAATGGATTGAACTTGGTGAATAACTGATAAAGAGAACTGAGGAATGTATTCTCTGGTTTCCTTCTTGGCCTTAGGGATTAATACAGTTGGTATTCCCCACAACAGAGAGAAAAGTTCAGATGTGGTAGCAAAGGTACTGTGGTATTTGTACTACTTAGCTGAAATCAGCTCTAAAGATCGAGACAGAAGATAGAGATTTAGAACAACAGAAATCATGGGCATGAATGCATTACCTCTAGAGCATGGATAGAAGGAAGAGGACACCCCAATGGTGGTCTTAAGAAACAGAGGCTGGGCACCAGTGGCTCACGCCTGTAATCCTAGCTAGTCAGGAGGCTGAGATCTGAGGATCATGGTTCAAAGCCAGCCTAGGCAAGAAAGTCCATGAGACTCTTCTCTACAATAAACCACCAGAAAACTGGAAGTGGCTCTGTGGCTCAAGTGGTAAGAATGCTCGCTTTGAGCTGAAGAGCTGAGGGACAGAGTTCAAGCCCCATGACCAAAACAAAACAAAACAAACTAAAAAGAAAAGAAAGAAAAGCAGTAGTCATAAAGGAGACCAATAAGAAAAACCAGAAGAGCATCATCAAAACAATAATAATAATAACAATAACAATGATAATAAAGGGGTGGAGGTATAGGATGCTTACCTAGCATTTATGAGGACTTATGTGGATTCCCCAGCACCATACACAAAAAAGGTATTTTATAGAAAACAAAATTATTGTTAGTATCAAATGCCACATAGAGGAAGGTTAGCTATGATTAAGACTGAAAATGGTCTCCTTGGATAATAGACCTGTAAGTCATTAGTGATATGGCAAAAACAACATGAGGCTACAAGTACTGTTACAGTGAAGTGACAAGTGAATAAAGATGATGATAGGGAAACAATGACAATAATTCCTTCAAGATGTTCAACTATTAAAAAGAGGAAGACAGTGGTAGGTACAGAAGGCCAAAGAGTCAAAGAAGAATTTTTTTAAGATGACGAAGGTAGGTGTGTATTTAAATATTGCTGGGAGGAAGTCAACATGGAGAAAGAACCTGAAGAAGCCAAAAGAAACCTTCAGCAGAGGGGGCTAAAGTTCCAAGCACAAAGTAGATTAGCCTCAGGTAGAAATCAATTGGTTTGTAAGTAGTGGACAGAAGGAAAGGAACAGCTGTGAGGGAAACTGGGAGTGAATGAATTACTATAGAGCATGAGTAAAGTGGGGCACCCTGATAGAGTAGTTCAAAATCAAGGTCATTCTTTGCTGATGCCCACTATAGTACTTTCTCAATGAAGTAAGAAATAAAAGCATATGCCGAGAACAAGGATGAAGGCTGGAGAAAGTAGAAGGGAGATTTCAAGTAGTCACTGTGAAACTCAGTGAAAAGTGATTAGAAACACAGAATGATTGCTAGAGACCTTGAGAACCAAGAACAAGTTCCCAGTGATGCCTATGGTAAGCTCTGTGTGCTCAGTTGTTTAGTTTTCCCTTTTGTTATTTAGCACTCAGATACAAAACAGAAGTTATATAGATTTAGGATATTTGTGAAGACATATGATGAATGGAAAACACTCCAGAAAATTATAAATAATAGCAAAACATCTGTTGATAAGTAGACAACTTCCTTTCATTCCATTAACTTTTATTGCATTTGGCTTGCAAGTGCTAGTGCTATTAGTTTTGTGGTTTGCCAAAGGCATATATTGCCATATCTCAGGTGCTATTGAGAGATGATGCTATGGAGGAGGTCTTCATTTACAGATTAACCACCAGAAAACTGGAAGTGATGCTGTGGCTCCAAGTGCTGCTCAAGGCTCTAACCTTGAGCAGAAAAGCTCAGGGACAGTGCCCAGACCCTGAGTTCAAGCCCCACAACTGCCAAAGAAAAAAGAAAAAAAAAAGTTCATATGTAGGGAGTCTTGAACTCCCATTTCCTGCATCAGAGAAAGAAATGGTCCCCTTTCTAGTTGTTCCTACTTTCAACCTGTTTTACTAAAATAAATCCCTGCTAAAAATTCATGGGTTTTTTTTTTTTTGTATGCCACAAGTGGGCTGGGCACCGGTGGCTCAAGCCTGTAATCCTAGCTACTCAGGAGGCTGAGATTTAAAGGTTAAGGTTCAAAGCCAGCCTTGACAAGAAAAGTCTGTGAGACTTTTATTTCTAATTAACCACCAGAAAACCAGAAGTGGCACTGTGGCTTAAGTGGTAGAGTGCTCACCTTGAGCTGAAGAGCTCAGGGACAGTGCCTAGGCCCTGAGTTCAAGCTCAACCATGGACAAAAAAAAAAAAGCCACATGTGAGCTAGGGTATAGCTCAATAACAGACTATGCTTAGCATGCAGAAGGCCTTAGGTTCAAAGAGAAGGAAAGAATGAAGGGAGGGATGGAGAATAAGAAAGAAGAGAAATAAATCCTAGTTTTGTTTTTTTAAAGCCTCCACGAATGGAAGGAGTAAGACTGAGCAAATACAATCATTGTATACAATGTACATTATGTTAAAATTGAACTATGAGCTTGGCACCAGTGGCTCATGCCTATAATCCTAGCTACTAAGAAGGCTGAGATCTGAGGATCTAAGCTGGGAGCCAACCCAGGTATGATAGCCCAAAAGGCTGGAAGTGGAGCTGTAGCTCAAATGGTAGAGTGCCAGCCTTGAGTGAAAAAAGCCCAGGGACAGTGGTCAGGCCCTGAGTTCAAGCCCCAGAACTGTTTTTTAAAACATGAACTTAGTAACTTGAGAAGGGAGGTAGCAAATGAAGGGTGACACTGATGACGATGTACTCATAACCTAACTTATGGAATTGTAACTTCTCTGTACAACTGTTTAATAAAATTAAAAATAATTTTAAGCCATTTAAAAAACCTCAGCCAGGATGAGGTTGTGGCTCAATAGAGGAGTACCTGCCTAGATCCTGGGTTCAGTATCTAGCACCATCAAACAAACAAAAAGCCACAATGTAGCTCCATAACTCAACTCTTTTGAATTAACAGAGCCACTGAAGTTCTTTCTTCCTTAGACACCATAAATCTAGTTATATAATCAAACATGATTTATAACATATGCTTATATAGTATATTTCATCTCTGATGCTCAGTTATTCCCAGGTTCAAAAGCCAAAAGTCTAGATCAGTACACTGTGCTAGTTCATCCTACATTGGAACTCTAGTTCCCTGCTGAGTTCATGCTGGCCATTGTTGCCTGGGAGTCATCAGCATCTGCATAGCCTGTGGCCCTCCATCCTGGCTAACCCGCTGTGCCAAGCAGAAGGCAGCTGCACAGGCTGCAGTTTAACTCTCTTTAAGTTACCTTCATGCCTGGATATTCCAGCTTCCAAAAATTCTGTTAATGTTCCCCACGCTCCCTTTGTCCTTACAGTTTGACTTTTTGCATTCCTTAGCTTTGTCGTTAGTTTATTTTCAAGAGAGAGTAAAAATAAACACATGCAGAGGATTAATCATGTTTATCTAGAAGATGCTTTTATTATTAGGGGCTGACTCATTTCAAAATTTACTGTATCATCAGAAAATAACTTATCTGTAGTCATAGGTGACAGCTTTCTTTTAACTTCTTTAAAGCGTTGTTTTAATCAAAGTCCCAATGTAAACAATGTACTTTAATAAAAATCATTTGCTCTTCAGTTTTCTCTAACATTTACATTTTGAGTATTTTGTATATATAATAAATCAGTTATGTTAACATGAAAAAATGGAAATAATGTTCTTAAATACTAATGTGCTTCCTCAAAATGAATTATAAAAATCGATTTGCCATAATTCAATTGTGCTCTGCATTTGTGTGTGTGTGTGTGTGTGTGTGTGTGTGTGTGTGTGTGAGTTTAAGCAAATATTTAAATCCATGCATCTAGAGATTTTGTTTTTAATAGGAGTTTGAAAAATTAACATACACAGAAACTGCTAATTTATCACTGCTCTGATTAAACCTACGGGCCCAGCATTTTCCAGAGGAAATTACAAAGCAGTGTCAAAACAAAAGTCACCAGTACTATACAACTTGTAATTAGATAATGTATGCTTATTAATGTGTTCTTTCAAAAAGACACATTTCTTCAACAGTATTGAGAAATTCTTTTTTTTAATGATTGCATGCAACTGTGTATTCTAAGCCTGTTTGTAACAAGTCATTTAAAAATGAAGTTCAGTCCATTTTATGTGTTCTTTTGAAATTGATTTTTATTATTTTTACTTCTTCAGTTAGCATTAGGCTAGAAGCCATCCAACATCAAAAAATCTCAATAACTAATTAAGCTCTGATTATGGTACAGCAATATGTGATAGCTTTAATCAACTTCAAAATAGGTAATGAAAACCAGTCTCTTCTAAGATAGTTTAGAAGTATCTACATTGTACTTCTTTATCAATATTTCCCCCAGCTGACAACTCTTTAGTTAATGTATACGTTTCCATTTTCTTTGCTAACGTTAGCACAATTCTTAAATTTAATTCAAGTATTTTTTAGTACATTATGTATCCTGCTAGGTGCTAAGAATAAAAAGATTAGCAGAACATATCCTCTATCTTCAAAGACCACATGATCTAGCTTGGAAGACAGATGCATAAACTAATAACTGTAAAGCAATATGATCAACACTGCAATGAAGGTATGAACAAAGTGTTATGGGAAGCCCAGAGGCAGGAAGGATTATTCTGTCTGGGAATGGTGCTGGAAGAAATAGGATTTTACCCATGGAAAGAGGCAGAAGGAAGACTATTCCAAGCAGAGGAAACAACATGGGGGAAAAACACACAATGAATGTACACAGCTTCTTTGGGAAACAATAAGTAGCCTGGTGTGGGTAAAACATGAGATTCCTGCAGAGTAGTGGCAGAAGTCATGTGAAAGATCTAAACTTTTGTTAGAATGAAGGCAATGAAAAGCCATAAAAGCAGGAAATAGATGTAATTGGTGTCTTAGAAAGGATATACTGTGGCAAGGTAAAAGAGTGACCAGAGAAAAGGAATAGAAAGCAGGCAGGAAAACCAATTAGAAAGCGACTGCGCCAGACTAGCTAGAACTCTTGAGTGGTAATTGTGAAACTAGAGAGAACAGAATGAATGGATTTGAGATACATTTCAGAGTACAGTAGAGCCAGCTAGCCAGGACGGCTGTTTGGTTGGAGAAGAGAAGGGAAGATGTCTCAAAGATCCCATTATATGTTTTGGCTTATCCTATGATTTAATGTAAATAGGAAATGAGAGGGTAAAAATGATTTCAGATAGCAAACATACAGGTGGTAAGGAGTGGTCTAGAAGACAGCTAGATACAAAGATTTCAGCTAACAATTATAGACCATATATAAAAAATACAAATTTGTGGATTTAGAACATAAAGATAACAGAGCAATCACATAAGCAAATGAAGTTTCAGTTTAAAAAAAGAAACCAGCACCCAATAGTCTACACACAAAAATGTCTGATGATGCATATTTAAGGTAAAACTTTTAAAAAAATCTTTTATGAGAAAATATGGGGTAGAACTGGGAGAGATGGGGGAAAAATGGGAGAAATGACATTGATCAAGATGTATAAAAGATGTATAAACTAATAAACCGATACGTTGAATTGAAGCACCTTTGTACAACAACTTAAAGAGAAAAAAATTTAAAAAGAAAATATAGGGAAATAATTTCATGACCATAATAAAGTAAGGAAGGATTTCCTAAACACAACATACAAAAAGCACCAATCAGAAATGAAATATTTAAAATACAGCTACTTAAAACCACCATAGGCCGGGTGCCAGTGGCTCACACCTACCTACTCTGCAGGCTGAGATCTAAGGATCGTGCTTTGAAGCCAGCCCAGGCTGGCTTGAGACTTATCTCTAATTTACCACCTGAAAACCGGAAGTGGCACTGTGGCTACAAAGGGGTAGAGAGCTAGCATTGAGTGAAAAAGCTCAGGGACAGTACCCTGGCCCTGAGTACAAGCCCTACAATTGGCCAATTCATTAATTAACTAATCAGTTAAATAAATACAAACACCATAAAAAGAATGAAAGTACAATCCATAAAGTGGAAAAATACCTTCAACACACTGACAGAGGACTAATAATTCAGAACATATGGGAAGATACAACCTAATAGGGAAAAAAGGAAGCAAATAAAGAATAAGCACTTCAAGAAAGGAGAAATCCAAACTGACAACAAGCATTAAAGACAGGGCTTGAGCTCTTCAATAATTAAGAAAATGCAGGCCCAGAGCCAGTGCTTCACACCATAATCTTAGATAATCAAGAGATCGAAATCTGAAGATCATAGTTTGACGAGAGCTAGGGCAAGAAAGTTTGTGAACTTTTTAATCTCCAGTTAACCAGTAAAAAGCCGGAAGTGGAGCTGTGGCCCAAGTGACAGAATGAAATAGCTTTGAGTGAAATAGCTAAGGGACAATGCTCGCGTCAAAAGTTCAAGCCCAGTACCAGTACACAAAAATAAAAAAATAATACTACAGGCTCAACAAACAATCAAAGTTTTAAAAGTCTAACAATACTAAGCTTTGGCAAAAATATAGAGCAATTAGAATTCTCCTTTACTATCTGGGGATGTAAAGTAACGTATCAATACATGTGAACATCTAGCCAAGTTGAAAATATATAATCCCTTATGGCTCAGAAATTTCACTCCTAAGATGTTCCCTATAGGTCTGCATCCTTTATGCACAATGACATACATAGAAAAATGTTCACAATAGCACTGTTATAATGGCCACAAATTGGAAATAACTAAAAAATTCGGCAGATAAATTATGGCATTTTCAAACAGTGGAATATTATAGAGCACACAACAACGAAAACGAATAAGTAGGACTGGGAAGGTGGCTCAGTGGTAGAGCGCTTGCCTTGCATGCATGAGGCCCTGGGTTCGATTCCTCAGCACTACATAAGCAGAAAAAAGCTGGAAGTGGCACTGTAGCTCAAGTGGTAAAGTGCTAGCCTTGAGCTGAAGAGCTGAGGGATAGTGCCCAGGCCCAGAGCTCAGGCCCCATGACTGACCAAAAAAAGAATAAGTTACAGACACATAATTATAAACATATAACATTAAGTAAAAAAGTTAGCCCAAAACTGTAACATTATTCTATTTATACAAAATTCTGAACAGATAAATGAATCTTTATTGTTTAGGAATGCATATACAAATGGTAAATTGGAAAATAAATGCAAGGAAGCAATTACTATCATCAACTGTATAATGGTTATTATTGAAGACACGGAAGAGATTAAGATGGAAAGGGAATAGCCTTTCCATCCGTGGTCTTAATAATAATCTATTTTGGGCTGGGAAGTTGGCTCAGTGGTAGAGCATTTGCCTTGCATGCCTGAGGCCCTGGGTTCGATTCCTCAGCACCACATAAACAAAAAGAAAAAAAGCCGGAAGTGGCACTGCAGCTCAAGTGGTAGAGCGCTAGCCTTGAGCTGAAGAGCTGAGGGACAGCGCCCAGGCCCAGAGTTCAGGCCCCACCACTGGACCCCCCCAAAAAAATCTATGTTTTGAACTGGGGGGTATTGATCACATGATGTTAAGTGTATCATCATTTGATTTAAAGTACACATAACTTTTAAGTAATTTTATAGCAATATTCTCATGAAATAAATTTTGCAATGGTCTTATATTTTACAAGAGATGTTATAGTGTAAAGTAACCAAAAAGATTTGAGTTAAAGGATGACTAAAAATGACTAGTCGGACTGGGCATGTAGCACAGTAGTCAGTAGTAGTTGTTCCTTGTTATGCACCATGGCTGTGGAGTTCAATCTACAGCACTGCAAACCAACCAACCAACCAACTGACTGACAAAGAACTTTAAAATCGTGTGGTCAAGTCCATTCAAAACTAACTTCAAATAGTACAAAGAAAAAAGACAACTAAAAAATTGAGATGAACGACACGTAAATATGCTTCAAGGTTGATAACAATCTCACTCTTTAATTCATTCAACAAACACAGTTGAGTCCCATCTGTGTCTGGCACTATGCCAAGAACTAAGACTACAGAACAACTTGGTCCTACTACCACTTAGGCTTCCTCTAGTACCAGGATGCCCACAGATTTCTTCCTAGGGATAAATGGTCTAGCTGATTTATAGACTGGAACACAATCTCTGCAGAACAACAACGGCAAGTCGGTTCTTAATAAAAAATTAGTTAGCCAGGAATAATCGAGGGCTGACAATGTTCATGACTCCACTGAGAAAATACAGGGGGTGAGGAGGCATAGTAGTTGTTTTCTTCTTCAAACATACTAAATGAGAAAGACAATCTATATAATTTATGCCTGGTTAGGAGAAGACTGAGGGCTCAGTGGCAAGAAGAAAATAATGAACTGAGGAATTTAAAAACTGAATGTGGGGCTGGGAAGGTAGCTCAGTGGTAGAGCGCTTGCCTTGCATGCCTGAGGCCCTGGGTTCGATTCCTCAGCACCACATAAGCAAAAAGAAAAAAGCCGGAAGTGGCGCTGTGGCTCAAGTGGTAGAGTACTAGCCTTGAGCTGAAGAGCTGAGGGACAGCACCCAGGCCCAGAGTTCAGGCCCACGACTGGACCAAATAAAAAAATAAATAAATAAATAAAAACTGAATGTGCAATTTAAACAAGATCTATATTTGTTGATTTTCAATAAAATAAACTTATAAAATGGTGAGATCTCTATTACCAAACTTAAGTCATTTAAAATGTTCACACTTAGCTCTGCAAAAGAAAAGTTACCTAAAAAGACAAAAGATTTGACACCAATGAGATTCAAAACTTGCAGGAGGCTACAAGCTTCAAAACTCAGAAGGAAGTGCCCAAAATGCAGGCAGAAAAAGACCTCTGAATGTCTTTTAACTAAACCTCATACACAGATCCATTAATCTATTCTAACTCCTTACCTTGCTTATACAACTTTCCTTGGATTAGAAGTCCTATAATGTAGCAAAACTGTGTCTTAAGGAGCAAAAAAGGCTCAGTCAAGAACAGACAACTTCACTTAAAAACATGAAGGAACCAGTAAGGAATTTATAAATTACTAAGAAATTAAAAATAGTGAGGAATTAAAATTAATAAAGAATTAAAGGGGGAAATAGAAAGAAAAGATCTGATATCAGACAAATCTCCTCATTTAATGTCTGTTACTCTGGCTCGGAAAAGTCATTAAAATAAGATTTAAGTGATGCCCAGAAATAGAAAGGTAAGGACATCCCACACAGGAATTATTCATGAGCAAAACTCAAATTTAACATCAGGCCAGGGATTGGCTTGCCTAGCATGCTAAGTAATGGTGATGAAGGTGATGATGATGATGATGATGATGATGATGCATGTTTTGTTGATGCTAATCTGGCAATGTGATTCTCAGGTAACAAAATGCAATATCTCTCCAGTATAACTGATTGAAGCTTATAAAAAATAACAATGTTTGCTAATAGACTAAAAAAATAGGCAGCTCTTACAGCAAAAGAAACTGGGATCTGAATTCTGAGCATTGTGATCTGCCTGCTGCCCCCTGTGGTGCAATCTTCCGTAAGTAGCCAAGCCACAGGGAGACTCACCTTCCCATCACCCACCTCTCAAGATGTGAGCAGATTAAAGAAAACATATAGAAATAATATTATGTAAATTCCAAAGTAGTGACAGCTTAATTTTCTCAGCTCACTGCAAAGACTTTCTGCAAACTTACATGTGTGTGATAAATGTGATGAACACACACACACACACACACACACACACACACACACACACACACACATGCTGAGGATGAAGCTAGGGCCTTCTACATGCATGGCAAGTAATCTACCCCTAGCTGTACTCCCAGCCCTTTAGTCACTTTTTATTTTGGAAACAAGTTTAAGTGTACAAAAACATAGTGTATGAAATCTTCGCTACTCACTCTCAGATTTAAACACTATCAACCCCGGTGCTAATCTTGTTTCACCAGTATTCAAGGCCACTCCTCCTCGTCAATTATTTTGAAGCAAGACAGTAATAATTAACTTCCTGAGTCCAAAAACCCAATGGCCTCTTTTCAGGTGTATGAAATCCAACAGAAAAGTCTAGGCTAGAGACATGGATTTGAGATCTGAAGCTGTATCTTTGAATAAGAACAAGTATCAGTGCTTGTGAAATGGGAAAGTCTCTTTAGGCTTTAAAAAAATAAAGCACAAGAAACTATGAATTTACAAAGATGTACAGAATCTATGATTGCAGGTGTTTCTTCCACTTAAAAGGTTGTCTCCATGTAGCAATAGTTACTAAAGGATTTAACAAAAACCTAAAACAGATATATTTTATATAACATCAAATTTAAACATGAATACTGTAACCAACTGCAAATCTACTTTTCAAAGTATTTGTTAAAAACTTGTCACTCTTTAAATTGTTAAAATCAGTTTTATAATTTTTTTCATATGTATATTTCACAGGAAAAATTTTAAATAAATTTTAAAAAGAAATGTGATTCCTATTTGAAATAGCTATGACAGATGATGGTATATCTTAGAAGCATTTAGAGCTTTGAGCATACATAAGAATATTTGTATACTAAAAATATTTTATAAGCTCTTTAGACACCAAGCTGTTGAATCACAGACCGTTTATTCTTACATTTTAGTTTTACCCCCAAGTGTCAAAATTAATTATGATTTATTTATACTCTAATCCTGAAAAAAAATTGGACTCAGCTTCCTTAAATCCGAATTTTACAATCCACTTAAAGGAATTTCTTAAAAAATTCTAAAATAGTTTTCATAAGCTGTTCAATAAAGATTAACCTTTATGAAAAAGTATTTATGACCTTTGGAATGGAATGTAATTTTGTTCCTTTGATTATATTAGTCACTAAGTAAAGGATCCAAAGGAGTGGAAGAGGTACAAAATTTTTAGAAACATAACAGATTTTCAAATTTCGATGGGTTGTCATTGGTTAAATGGATTCTAAGTCCTATTTGATGAAAAAGAACTGTGAAATACTTGAAGCATATCCTTATTTTCAAGCCATAGTCCTAGAAACAAAACTGTATAATTTTATATATTAAATTAGTGTGCAATTTAGTTTCAAACAACAGTACAGTTCTTTGCTTCATTTTGTTCCTAAGGAAAAATACTAGATATACTGAAAGGCTGTTTCAACTTTGACAATATTGTAAAACTGCCATTGCACTTTAATTACTGACAACTTTTTGGCAAATATTTTTGGTCTTTTAATGCTTTTGAAGGACTGCACCTCATGTATTTTATGTAAAATTCAATTCAGTTTTAAAACTCATTAAAGAAACATCAGATCAAAATGTTCTCCTCCTCTTTTTCCCTCCTCTCCTCTTCCTTTTCCTCCTCCTCCTCCCTGTGCTCCATACCCCCCCCCACACACACTCATTCTGTTCTTTCTCCCATATACCAGTAAATATCAATATGATGTTTTACACTAAGAGGTGTAAACTTGTCCTCTAAGAATCCATTTATTAAACACACGAAAAAGCTTCTGATTTTTAAAAAGCATAATTCACACAGTCAACGACTGAAATAGATTCTTTAAGATAATGGAGGCTGCTTCTTGTAGAAAAGTAGTACATTGTTACTATTTGGTGTTCATTTTTAAGTCAACAGGTTTTTTTTCTTATTATTGAACTTGAGTGTTCATTTGAGACATACAACTGTATAAAGGAAAGAAGATAATGCAGAAAATATAGAATAAGTTGTTGAGAACTTCTTTTTTAAATCAGGGAAATTTGTAAAGATATCTTGTTGCCTTTCTTAAATTAATTCTGCACCAGAAGCCAAGTGATTTTCTGGTCTTGAATAGTAATGATACAGATTCTCTTTACCAATAACATATATGTTATCTACATTTATACATCACATGTATTTTATTTCGGTTCCTCTAAAAAACAGACTCAGTGCTTGTCATCAGATACTAATGACATCATTAACATTATAATTAATTCTGCCAGAACGAGTAGTGAATTTACTTTTATGATCATAATTTTAAAAGAAAACAACCTTTAGCCATGGAAACGGCTATTTTTTCCACCAAATACTCAGGAAATTTTTTTTTTCTTTTAATACCAGAAATCACTTGGGGTTTTGGTCTCTGGCTAAAAAAAAAAAAAAAAAAAAAACATTCATGGCTGAATCTGCTGACATCCCCCGTCTTCAGTGTTCACCGGCTTTTTCTCTCGGATCTCCTCCTCACGTGGAAACCACTACAGGATTCGCGTGGGAAAGATCATTTAGAACAACGCTGTTTCTGTCACCTCCGCAGCTGGTCTACGAGGTGACAGGAAGGCTCCTGGCCACGCCAGGCTGCTTCACCGCGTCGGGCTGAAGCGCCAGCGAGTCAATGCGATACCTTGAAACCTTCCTGAAGATGAGCGAAACCGCCAGCCTGCTCGTCTCCCGCGCGCGCGCCCCACGAACACCTCCGGGCCCTGGGCTGGCGGGGAGGCGCCCGCGCCCCTCGGCCAGGGGCCCAGAACCGGCGCGAACCCTGGAGATTTCGTTGAGCCGCCTAGGGAGTTTCGACTTGGCTCAGTTTTGCTGGATCTGCTCGACTTGTCGACTTCTAGGGGTTTCGATGGCATGTGCGCCCCGCGGAAACTCGGGGAGGACCACGTCCGTCCGTCCTTCCCTCCCTCCCACCCTCCCTCTGGAGCACGGCGGCCTGGGGACGGAGCTCCCGCACCTGCGGGGCAACAGGTGGCGGGAGGGACCTGCCTGGCTCCGGCCCGCCCCGCGCCCCGCAGCCCCACGCCTTCCTGCTCCCGGCTTCCACGCGGGGCGCCTGGGCCTCGGCGCCAGCCCGCAGGCCCGGGGAGAAGCACGTGGCTCCTCTCGAAGCCTCGTGCCGCGGGCGGGAACTGCGGCGGGGCCTGGGCGCGCCTCACCACCCCTCCCGCAAGAGAGTACCGGGATGCCGAAGCTTCTAGACGCCGCTCGGTGGCCAAGCCAAGACAGGGGGTGGGGGCGGGGAGGGAGGGCTCGAGTGTGACCTTCTCACCTGCTGTCTCCAGACCAAGTTGAAGTTCTGGAACATCCCAGGCTGCCAGGGGCCAACTCACAATGGCAACGAAACCGAGGCCCGGGGGGGGTCGGGTGCCTTGTTCCGGAGGCCACGCGGGTGTCCTGGCTTGGCCGCACCCGGCAGCCCGGGGACGCCGGGCCGGCCGGCAAACACCTCAGGGGCAGGCCGAGGTCGCCTGGCACCAGGGCCTCGAGCTGCCGGGTACGGGAAAAACTGGGGAGAGCCCGGGAGGCCGGGGCCGAGTTGGGAACCTCCTCGCCCGGGCCTCCCGACACGTGCGGACCCCGCAGCCCAGGGGCCACAGAGCCCGGGACAGCTCGGCCTGGCATGGCCCGGGAGG
>NW_012267279.1:3134332-3144823 GCF_000151885.1 Dipodomys ordii | reverse complement strand
CCTCCGGGCGGAGGCCAGGCGGGTCGGCGAGGAAAAGGTGGACCCGAGCCAGGCCCACCAGATCCCGATGGAGGACGCGGCTGAAGCTTTTCAACTGCCCAGGGCCCGCAACCCTGTGACCTCGCGGGTGCGGGACCCTGCGGGAGGGGTCGCTCTCCCACCCCCGCTCTACTCTGCGGCTCGGGTCTCACGTGGAGTCTGAAGAATAGGGGGTGTTGGTCACTTCGCAGCAAACTTTTCGTTCTCTCCTCATTTCCTTCCTGCCTGAGACAAGATCGAGCAGCTTCTCGGCCTTACAAGCCCCAAGCTTCCAGGCCACAACCGAGGCTGGACGGTGTGCGGCTCTAGACGTTCTGGGGGGAGCCCCCCCCATCTCCATCTGCCCTCAGAGACAGGTGGAGCCCCCTCCTTCCCCAGTCCCAACTGCAATCCTGGGCCTCTTCTTCCCCTGCCAAAGTTTAAAAAGAAAGACAGACACCGCGTCCTCTCAGCTTTCCCAGTGGTTCTGTTTGTATGTTTTAAAGAAACTTTACCATACAAACAGAGGTGTTTTGGCTCCTGCTGGCGCGGGCCGGGGGTTGGAGGGCCATCAGCACGTGGTCCCCGTCATCTCGTGGGTCTCCAGCCACCGGGAAGACGCCCGGGACAGCTCAGCTGAAAGGAAGGCTGTCTGTGCCAACATGCAGGACACAGATCGGGGTTTTGTTTTGTTTTGTTTTGGGGTTCTTTTGGGGGGGGTCGTTTTTGTTTTCCTTTTTGGCTCAGCTCGGAGCGCACGACAGAGCTCCCCTTTCCCGCCTCCCGACCCTCTTCCCCTCCCCCTCTGCTTGCTGGTGCAGGCAATTAGGGTGAAGAAATCAGTGCCAGGCTCCTGCCTCTGAAGAGAAAGGAATTGAGTCCTGACACCTGTCTCTGTCCTGGATGGTGAGGGAAATTCGGGGTCAAAACCTTGGGGATGGGGGGTGGGGGGGAGGCCAGGCTGACGCAGGGGTGGGAGGAGACACTCCCTAAACGAACGTTTCTGGAGGGGTTCGTCCTCCCACCCCATTCTTTGGCCTCCAGATTCACGCGGGTTATTAGCGCAGTGTTCTTTGCCTTTAGACCCCCAAGACCAGGACCTGGGGCTGGAATCAGAAGAGTAACACTGACAAGCCGTTCATTAATTTGCATTTATTTTCGGGGGGGCAATAATGTAAAGAGGAGGGAAGGGGACTGCCTTACATTTCAACAAGTAATTTGAGATCTTCACATCGGACAAATCAAATTTACAAATTACTTTCCCACCTACTGGACGAAGCGGCCGAAACCAAAATTGATATACTGGCGTGCAGGGCTCTCCGCAGATTTGGGAGAACGAAGGCGCACGGGGACCTCACTAGACAAAACAAGGAGGATGGAAGAGAAGCCGACGGAGGAGAGGGATGGGGGCTTGGGGCCTGGGTCTGTTATTTCCACAATGCTGAAATCTCGTCTTTTTGTTTTTGTTTGTGCCTTTTGGCCTGGGGTGTCTATGCTGGAATCGAGCCCCGGCACTTGGGAGGGGTGAGAGGACTCAGCTTCATGCCCCAGCCCAGTACCCCCCCTGGTACCCTAATATGGCTGTTTCCTCCACACTCCTGATCCTCCGCGCCCAGCTTCCTGGAACCAAGCGGTTCTCCTTAATAAATACACAGAGGGAGAAGATGTGAAGAGGGCCGGACAGCTTTGTAGCAACAGAAAAATAAAAAGCGCCATCGATTGGGGGGGGGGGAAGGGACAAAGGGAAAATAGCTTTTGCTCTTGTTTTATATATATATATATGTATATATATAATGTGCTGTATATATCTTAAAGTTTCTTGGGCGCTAAGACGTGAATAATGCTCAGTTCAACCAACAGCAACTAAAAAGTTTTAAGTGGTCCCTGGAACGGACCTGACTATGTACAGCATTCCCGCCGAGGCGAGGCGGAAGCTTCAACCAGTCCAGCGCAGGGCGCGGGGCAAGGCTGTGCGATGGGGGGGTGGGGGGGGACCGGGGAGCGATCCTGCCCGCGGTGCCCAGCGCACCCCACTGGGGAGGAGGAAACGCCCGGGGAGCGCTGGCATGCAGGCGGGGAGCGGGGTGGAAGCAGCTGAAGAGATGACAGTCCGTGGGGGCCAGAAACACTTTTAAGTGGTCGTTTGGATTCGGAGCAGTGTTGTGGGCGCACGCCAAGGCGTAGATAGGCGCCGGTTCGAGACTCCAGGGTCCAGAAAGAATAAATTTAAGTATTGAGCTCAAACAGAGGGTCGAAAGGAAGAGCCTGGAAGGCTGCAAGTGCATTGTTAGTTGTCCAGAACGACTGGAAGGGGCTGGTGGGGGGGGGGTAGGGTGTCAGGATTTCCGTAGGGGTTGGGACAGCACACAGCTATCCAGTAAAAGAACATGGGCCAAAGCGATCACCGCCCCCTCCCCCCCATCCAAGGGGCGGGCAGGTTTGCATCCCCCCCCAAAAAAAAACAAAACAAAACAGGTGGCACAAAGATGGGAGCGGCGGTGCGGGCAATGGGCATTAGGTTCTGAGGCGGTGAAAACTTCAGTTTTGGAGAAGCTGAGGCCAAGGCGGGCGGTGCAGCAGCAACAGGACGGGGACCACAGAGGGCGCAGGTAGTTGCGTTTCTTCTCCTCTTCCTCTCACTCCCAGGGCCTCACAAGACCTGGAACCGCCATGACGCTTGGTCCTTATAGTCCAGACAGTCGGGCGAGTTGAAGTTGAGTTTCCAGGCGGAGGAAGCAGCGGCAGCGCCAGGCTCCTTGTAATCCAAGCAGTCGGCAGAGTTGAAGGCGAGCCCCGAGCCCCCGTAACCTTGGTGGTGGTGGTGATGGTGATGGTGGTGGTGGTGGCCTGAAGACTGGCTCAACGGGTGGTGCGCGTGCGGGTGGTGGTGGTGATGGCCGGCCATGGAGGAGGGCGCCATGGGGCTGAGCTGGTGCGGGTGGTGGTGCGAGTGCATGGGCGCCAGGTAAGAGCTGCAGTCCACGCCGCCGAAGTAGGACGAGGAGGGCGCGGGGTAGCCCTGGCCGTAGCTGCCGCCCTGGCCGTAGGACATGGGGTAGGAGGCGGCGGCCGTGGCCGCCCCGGCGGCCACCGAGCGCTGCATGCAGGAGGCGTTGCTCGGCGCGGCCAGCGGCTCGGGCACGGACACGGGCGCCGAGCCAGGCGAGATGGAGGCCGGGCTCCAGATGGACGAAGCCGCCGGCGTGCTCAGAGACGACGCGGCTGCCACCGCCGGGTTCCCGCCCAGGCCCGCAGCTGCGGCCGCCGCCGGGTTGGCGGAGGCGCTGGACGCCGAGCTGGACGAGGAGGCCGAGCTGGACACGGCGGGCGGCGTGAACTGGCCGCTGCTCTCGGAGCCCGAGCTCTCGCGCACCGGGGAGGACTTCTTCTTCACCGGGCGGCTCTTGGTTCCGTTCCCGCTTTGCTGCTGCTGGCGGCACTTGGCGCGGCGGTTCTTGAACCAGACCTGCAAGCCGGCCCGGGGGGGGGGCGGGAGAGTGGGTTGAGGGTGGGCGAGTGGCGGGGGTTAGACTCCTCCGCCCCCCACCCCGGCCCCAGCAGCCCGCCCCGGATCCCGCGTCCCGTCCGCTCCCCACCCCCCGCCCCTCCGCGGCCCGGGCCCGCCAGACCCTGCTCCCTCCCCCATCCTCCGCTGGCTGCCCCGCCGCGCTGCGCACCTCCCCACCCCCAGCTCCAGACTCTGCCCCGCCGGGGGACTTTCGCGCCTGTCAGGCCAACAAGTTCAACGGTCCCCAAATTGCCGCTGATGGCTGCCCCCTCCACAGCCCCTCGTGTTTGGAGAGCCCCGTTTTCTCTGCGTGGATAGAGCGCAGGAGTGCGGGGCAGTCACCAAGTCTGGGGCCCGGCGGGTGACACTCAGTCGGCTCCCACAGGGGGCCGGGGCAGGGGGGAAGGTTTAGGTGGGAGAAGAAGCGAGGCTGGAGGGGAAACCGAGGCACTATTCCAGTACTGGGGCTTCTTGGGAAGGAAGCCTGGGTGATATTTCGTTGTTGGTTTGTTTGGAGTATTTAGGTAGGGAACCAAATAGAATAGCCAGTCATAAAGTGCCCACTCCTCTTGGAATACCCAGCATTTCATTCTTGGTCCTTTTTCCAGCCTCTAGGGAAAGAGGGCGAGACAAAAGACCCTTTCAGAGAGTTCTGAGTTCTAATCCAAACTGTATTTTCGGAGCGCTTTCATCTCAAAAATAGAAATAGCAAAGCCGGCAGCCAGGTTTTACACTCGGCAACTGCTCCGGGCAAAGAAAGTGTGTGCTCAGGCTGCCGCCACTCCCGGGACACACTCCCGGGCGGAGCACCAGGCTCCAGACGAGCTCTGCCCCAGGACTGCGGGCGAGCGAGGCGGGACACGCCGCGGGGAAGGGCGCAGACCCAATTCAGGCCTCCCCAGACACACTGAGTCCTGGGGCTGCGGAAGAAGCGCGGCCACGTGGGGGACGCACGCAGGAGCCTGTGACTTTAGGAGCCTACCTGTACCCCCGAAATCCTTACAACCACTCTGCACACTTGAAGGAGGGCCAAGGACTGAATCCAAATCGTTCAAATTTGTTCCCCCTCTGGCTGACGCCCAGCGCTAGAGGGAGTCCGTGAGGGGCTGCCCAGCCTATACTTCTGCCCCCACCCCAGACCACCCTCCCACGACCCTTCCCGTCGGGCCCTGGCTCTTGGCAGCCCTCCCACCAGGAGCGCGCACCTGGACTCTGGACTCGGGCAGGTTGATCTTGAGGGCCACCTCCTCGCGCATAAAGATGTCAGGGTAGCGAGTCTTCGCGAAAAGCGCCTCGAGCACGTCCAGCTGTGAGCGCGTGAAGGTGGTGCGCTCCCGCCGCTGCTTGCGCGGGGTGGCTGCGGGGACAGGCAGAGGCGCCTCCGGTCAGCGCTGGCCACGTGGACTGACGCGAGCAGCCCTGGGCAGGTCCCCTTTCTACAGGCCTAGAACCTGGCCACTGTAAGCAAAGGCCTAGTTCCCCGAGCAAAAGAATCTGCCTTGAAGGACCAGCCTAAAGGCCACAGGTGGGAGAAAGTGCCACTATTCCACTCCAAGACAGGAGAGCTAGCTCCCTCCCCGCCGCTCTGAGGTTTAAAAGGAAGAGAAGCCACACAACTTCCCTTCCTTCACATTTCCCTACACAGCCACCAACTCCCTAGCTGGGGACAAGAGGTGTGCAGAAAACACCACCTTAAAAAACAACCCAACACTTTCAGGGCAAATAAAAGAGTGTAAAAGAGTAGGAGCCAGAGAAAAAACACAAGACTCAGTTGAAGCAATCCTCCATACCAGCACAAAAGTTGGTGCAGGTCACTGGTTGTAAGGGACAGTTTGATTAGAAAAGGAAGCCACCACCCTCGACCTTCTCCTGTTCAACCCAACAAGTCCAATAAGGGAACTTTTGCTTTTAACGTCACGGCCTAGGGGTGACCAGATTCCTCATTTGAGGATGGAGGGCAGAGAGAAATAGATCCACAAAACAATAGCGGCGCATAGGAAACGAATCTGGGGTAAACACTGTACAAGGAGGAGCCCACAATAGGAGAGAGGTTGCCAATACTACTAGCTCTCTATGTGCACTGGGGCCTTTCAAAGTCCTGGCCACCACACGGGCCTGCGGCTCTAACTCTGGGGCCTGCAGCGGGTCTCCCCTATCCCGTTCAGAGACAACACAGGCTCAAACTTGAGAGTCTGGGAACTCAAACATTTTCAGAGACTAAAGTGTATGGTCAAAGGGCCACTGCTCACCCGGATAGCCCACAGAGGGGTGTAGGAGGTCCATGGCAGGCCCGGCTAGGCCCAGTCCATTCATGCCATATGGAGGTTGTTTGAGGTAAGACATCATGCTAACAGCTGGATGGAGGTGCCCAGACGGATCCAGGGGGCCTAGGGCTAGGAGCAGCTCAGAGCTCCCACCTCGAAGTCGTTTCTTCTGGGGGCCTGGCCTAAGGGAAACAAGAGACACATCAAAACCAACACTCAGCTTCCAGCCACTCCTTCAGCGTCCAGGTTGGTCAGGATAGGCAGGCTGTGCAACCGCCCAAGGCAGTCAGTCCCTCGCAAGGCCTTGGCTGAGCGATCACGCATGGCTTCTGTAAAAAGTAAACTTCTTTCTGGCTGTCCTGGCCTCTTTTCCAGCTTGGTTTGGGCCAAGGGTGTAGACAAGACTGAGGAGGGGTTAGGGGAAGAAAAAAAAAAAGCGACCTGGCTGGGGAGGTTAGAGCCCGAACCTGCAAGGGTGCAAGATCCCAAGGACAGGCAACATTTTGAGTTCGAGCTTCGTATTGTTCAAGCAAATATTCTCTCGCCATGCCACCCAGGAAGGGTTGTTTCGTTTCGTTTCAAATGTTTATTAAGAGGAGGGCAAAAAAGGTAGGTACTACAGCAGGCCAAGGTGAGACCGGAAGGCTGGCTAGCTTTACCTAAGGCTCTTGGGGATACAATGCCCACGTAGGATACCTCGCTCTTTCAAAGGTCTCTAGGCCTGCGCTGTTGCCAGTGTCCCCCGCAATCACCGCCCCGTGTCTATCACTACTAAAGGAAGGCTCACCCACAGTCCCCCCCCCCTCCCGGTGCCCCAAACGCAGTTACGGCTCAGGCCCCTCGCAGGTGGACAGAGAGCGCCGAAGGGGCCGGTGTAGAAGTGGCAGTTCTAAGAAGCCGCCGCCGCCCGAGGTCAGAGGTGCACAGATGCGGCCCACCGCCCTTCTTCGCGGCGGCGCAGGGGGAGCCTTCTGGTAACCAAGTCTGGCCGTGCCTTACCAAGTCTCTTCAGAAGAGCAAGGTTGACCCGGCCAAAGCGTCAAAGGCTCTCGGGGATTGGGGGAAGCCTGGGTACAGCAGGTCGTGTGCGTTCCCTGCCATTCTGCTACCTGAGCCCGAGGCCTCAGGACCCGACCCAAACGACAGATCTAGGCCTCAAGCGGTAAAGCTGGCTCCGAACAGAGCTGGGAGGTCGAGGCTGGCTTCTGCAGCTGCTCTCAACCCGTGGCGCTCCTCTCAGGGGGTAAAGAAGGGGTGCTGGGGTGCGGGGCTGGGGCCGTGGAAGGCCTTCTCTTTCTACCCGTTTCGCGGGGGATCCTGCAAAGCAGGCCGGGAACCCAGGCTAGGAAATTCGGGGAGAGAAGCCTGGGCTAAAGAAGCTCCCCATCCCCACTCCCCACCCCCGTCCTCTGGGACTCACGGGCTTGGGCCCAGCTTGTGGAGAAAGGGGCGAAAAGGAAACCATCCGGGGCTGGCTCTTAAGCCAAAGGAAAACAGCTCTCACGGCACCACCGTTCTGCGAGGGTGCACGGTGAGTTTTCAGACTTTCTCCAAACTTAGCACCCCAGCTCGGTTACTTCGGAGGAGGCGGGGGGGGGGAGGGGGCGCCCGGGCGCACTAACGATCTGGGGTCCCCGCCGCACTCGGGAAAGGAGTGGGGTCACCCCCCCCAGCCCCGCCCACCTGGCGAGGACCTGGGAAGCTGCGTGGGTCGGTTTGAGGAGGGAGGGGGGGAGGCCAAAGTAACCAACGCGATCCCGGAGTCCCGCGCGGCCCCACAGCCTTTTCCTTACCTGCCCTCAGCTGCCGGGGCGGCTCACCATCTACCTCACGCCCTCTCTGTGCCCCTGCGGGCAACCAACCTGCAAAACAGAGGGGCGCAGGGATTACTCCTGCGGCCGGCCCAAGACCCCGGGATTCTTTCTTTCCCCCAACTTCCTTCTCTCTCTCTCTCTCTCTCTCTCTCTCTCTCTCTCCCTCTCCTTTTCCCGTAGCTTTGTGCGTGTCCCTCCAGGTTTCACTTTATTGCATAAACACTTTTGTTTGCAAAAGCCCCACACGCTTCCAGGACCGGACAGTGCCCAGCCGGGGACCATGCGGAGGGGCCGCCGAGGGGGAGGAGGGGGATGCCAGGGGCAGAGTTGGGGGCGGCCCGCGGCTGCCGCTGCACTCCCCGTGCTAAGCGGAGGCGGTGAGGACCGACCGGGGAAGTCCTGCAGAGTCATTTGGCAAACTAAATAAATCAAGCGATTTACCTTGTCGGAGTGGCTTGTCTTGCTCTGTTGTTTAGGTGATTGGAAATGTAGCCTGATGAAGATTGATCACCTTTCTACTGCCCTCCCCGGGTATGTGAACGCGAGGCGAGTGCGTAATGGGGCAAGGCCGCCAATCGGGGGCCCTGCGCGGGCTGAGTGACAAGGAGCCGGGCAATGGCTGCGCGAGCCGGGGGTTACCTCCGCGCGCCCCCGCCCTCCCCCGCCCCCCACACCCCGCCCTCGCCGCCCGCCCCGCCCCGCCCCGCCCCGGCCGCGCGCTAACTCCGGGGCTCCGCTGGCGAATTCCGCGCAGAGCGAGTTGAGCTGGGCAAAGCCCAGAGCCCTCGGATTTCGAGGCCTGCCTAGGGGGCCCCCTGCCCTTCTCTCGCCCTCTCGGCGCTTCTCAGAGAGTGGCAGAGAGAGGGGGCGAGGTACTGGATACTCGGTTCTCTCTCTCTCTCACCCCCCCCCTCCTTGTCTCGCTATCTCTCCCCCCCCCTCTCCCGCGCGCGCGCGCGGCTCCGGGCTCCGCAGCCAGGGTGTGGGCGCGAGGGTTCGGGGGCGGCGGGCTGGAGGAACGCGGGCCCCTGGCCCCTCTCGCGGCGCCGTGGGCCCCTGTGTCTGCTTCCTCCGAGTCTCCACCTGCCGACCGGCGCCGGGGGCGGCTGCTGCCCGCGCAGACTACTTTTCAGAGCGCGGGAGCAGTTCGGGGCGCGCCGATCCCTGCTCGGCGCCCCGGGAAGAGTGCGCGCCGCGGACGCGCCGCCACGCACCAGCGCCTGGGCGTCTCCAGACGGCCCCGGCCCCTCCGGGGGTCTTCGCACATCTTAAAGTCTTCTTCTGAGCCGTTGGAACCCAGGTCTCTTTCCCCTCACTCATACAGCTTTCTTCTCAATCGTAGGGTTTTGGGGTAGGAAACTTTATTTTTCACACTTGTTTCCTTCCACGTCTCCACCCAGCAGACACGATCCGCGGGAAAACGGATCCATCGGACCCCCGCCCCCAATCCGGCTCCTCAATCCCCCTCCCCCGCCCCAAACTCCAGAAGCCTTCTGGAAGCGATTTTTCCCGTTTAGTCCGTAACTGGCAAACCCCATGCTCCGTGGAACAAACTTGCCAAACACGTCTACCAGTGTTGGACTTCTCAAAGCTTGGGGGAGAAAAGAAAGGAGAGGGGGAAAAAAGAAAAGGTTTTCGACCCAACCCTGAGCCAGACGATTCTTTTCAATGGCACCTCCTACTGAATATTAGGGACCACTTTTCTACCTTTCGAGGAATTCCTACCCCAGCCTTGTCATCGCCCCCACCCCCCACTCCCATAGGTGCAGGAAAAGTTTGAGCTCCGTGAGCGCGAGGGCGAGTCGGGGCCGCCGGGCGCGCCGCGCGGGCCGCGGGGTCGGCACCGGGCTGACCCGGCGCTCGGGCGGGGGGGGGCGCCGAGTGAAAAGGGGCTGCGGCCGTCGCTCATCAAAGTGCTTCCCCCTCCCCCAAGCGACACTTTTCCTTTGGAGTCCGAATAAAATACGGTAACAGAATATGATGGAGGGCACACTGTTTCCTTAACTGCTTCTCAAAGGACCCGGGAGATCTTCTTAGGACCTTTAATAAGGCTTTGGTCGGTTCTTTTGTTGATCTCTCAAAATCAACTCCTTCTAATTGAAGTTGGAGCTGAAAGCGAGCTAATGTTCAAAGAAAGTGGCCGCCAGACCAACGAAATTACATTTTTCCCCCTTTTAACGATGAGGGAACATCGAATCAAAGAGGCAGGGAAGGAGGGGTGTGAGTGGGGGGGACAGGGAGGAGAAAAGGAGGTTTTACAAGATCCTTCTCTGGTTCACAAAAGTCAGCGACACGGGCGCTTCTCTCTAGAACAAAGACACCGCGGCCCATTCACAAAAGGGAGAGAAAGAGAAAGCAGAAGAAAAGAACGAGAGGAAAGGGAGCGATGGGGGGGGGGAGAGGACGTTTAAGAGGGAAAGAAGTTCGCAGAGCCCCGCGCTGGCCCGGCCGGGGACACACCTTAGGCTTTCGCCGGCCCCTAGCGGGAGAAGTCGGCCCGGCCGCCGGCCAGCCCGGGGGCCCGGAGCCTCGGAGGTCGCGGTGCGGTCTAAACGAAATACACTCCCGCCCACGGGTTTCCCGGAAAAAGGTCCGGGGTGGGTCGCACAAGTTTGGCCGGGAAGCGAACGCAGACATCCCGGGGTGCTGGTTGGCGGAGGCCGAGTCTGTAGTGGGCGCTGCCAGGGTCCCGGCCCGCGTCTGATGTGGGCTGGGTTTGGCCCTTAAGAGCCGGGGCAAGTGTCCCGGCCCCGTCCCACACAACCTCGCGTCCTCCTGCCTGGCCCGAGCGGTTCCGACGGCAGCGGTGGAAGCCAGGCTGGGGTCCCGCGTGGCGAGGCGGGGCGGGCCGTGCGCGCCGGAATGTAGCCGCGCCGTCCCCAAGGCC
>NW_012267279.1:3103942-3133607 GCF_000151885.1 Dipodomys ordii | reverse complement strand
AGCCCGCCGCCAGCGCCGGGAGGGCCAGGCGAGGGCCCGCCGCGGCCCCCAGACACCCTAGCAGACCCGAGGCCAGAGGGGGTTATCCTTTGGTGGATCTGGGGCTGCGTGGGGCTAGGAAAAAGCAGCTTTTTCTCGAGACCCATCCGAAGGGGTTTCTCAAAAGCAGCGTGCACAGGGCGGGTGCTGCGGGCTGCCGCCGGGCCCCGTCGGCCCGAAGGTGAACCGGGGGTGAGGGGTCTCAGTCCTCCCCAGGGAGCCACACCTCGCTCTGCCCGGGCTCGAACACAGAGGGAAAACACCCTGTTTCCTTTAGTTCCGGGAACTTTTCAGTAACTTAAAATTCGTGTCATAAAGGAACTCTTACCAGGGCAAGTGGGTTTTTTAAATTTTGAAAAGGATTGACAATTGGGGAGTGGCAGCAGACTTTTCGGACACGATGTAGGTCTGCGAGGGGAAGACGTCCGAGGCAGGGAGGGGAGAAGGGAGAGAGATTTTCTTAGGCTAAAGCTAAATGCTTTTTTTTTTTTTGTCTTAAGTTTCTGGACTTGTTGAAGGAGTTTTCTTTGTTCGGACACCCAGTTAGAGAATGATGTAAAGTGCTATAGGAAAGCCAGTTTTCTTCCCCCCCCACCCAGCCTAGAAATTCTAAAAGTTCTCTTTCATTTCTCTCCTACACCCAGGGGTACATGGGCACACGCCTCCCTGAAGTCCACCTTCCCTAGCAATTCCCCTCTTCCTTTCACTTCAGTATCCACAGACTTGCTGGTTAACAGAGGAAACAGTTCTTCCTCATACAACTACAAAAATGGAACTATTCAAAGTCATGTGGAAAATTCATCATACTCGTATTGTTTTCTTTCAGTGGCGTGGAATCAGAATTTTTCTTCAAGTCTTTGAGATGACCCTTCCAAAAGAGAAGATAGTTTATACTCCTTAAGAATATGACTAATTACTTTTCAATTTGCATCCATGTGTCAGCAGGGCTCCTCTGGGATGTATAAACTTACCCAGCTCTGAATACCATCCAGTATCCTGCCCCATGTTCCAGAGGACCATTTCCCACATGCAAAGATTTATGGATACACAAACTTCCAGTCTAGTCCAAGCAGTATCAGGTAAGAAAGTTTCTGCTTTTATTGAAAATTTATATATGACTCAGTATTGTAATAAATAAACATAACCATTTTCACAAAAAAGACAGTGCTATGCTAGAAAAGAAAATATTAACTGGAAAGATTTACTTGTAGTGGCAAGACAGACTTTTATCAATACAGAATAAATATTAACAGCATTCTTGAGCCAATGTTGAGATACAACAAAATGTAAGAATGAACCAAGATGTAATAAATATTATCCAGAGAAAAAGATGGCAGATTCTCCCATGATAAAACTGTCTTTGTAAACTGCTGTATGTCAATTCCTCTCATCACCTGCAAATCGCAGGGTTTGTCTTAGGCTACCTTTTAAAGGGCCATCTTTGGAGGAAAGCAGAGGAATTCTGTGAAATGCAAAACAGTTGCAGAAAACCTCACTGGTAAATAAACAGAGTTTAATAAGTAGATTGAATATGATCTAACTATGAAATTTAGGTAACAGAGTAAATGTTACAGATGGCAGGAGTGGAAAAAAAATCATGGCATTTTTCTTATCCTGCCTTGCCTCCCTCCCCCCTATACTGTCATTATGCTATTACCAACAACAACAACAACAACAACAACAACAGAAATGTCTCAAATTTTCCTCCCATCAAACAATGAGGGGAAATAATGCGGGAAGTGTTTTCTTTTTGAACAGTTTCTTGAACACCTCCAATATCAATTACTCACAAAGTGTCTGTGCAAATCTATCTCACATGATTTCAAAAGAAAGTATTCACTCACAGAAAAAAAAATCCTTAAACAGAGCTATGTTTGGAGTTCTGTATATTATCTGGAAAGGAGTTAAAGTGGTGATGATGGTACAGAAGTATAATCCAGCCAAATGTAATGTTAACTTTTGAAACAACCAGTCTGTTGCTGGTCTGGGGGCCCAAGACTAAAATGTTGGGAGAGACACTGGTCTGATGGCTACTGAAGAACACATTTCTCTTCTTTCTTGGCCATCTTGCCTTTGTTTTGTTCCAGAGTTCGCTCCAAATGCTCATCTTCTTCTTCTGCCCTGGATGCCAGACAAACGAGAACAAAATTATTTTCTTCATGGAGAGCAGAGCAGCATTCCCCCTGCCCTGCATTCCATATCCAGGAGGAGGAATTCGGGGCACTGGGCCTCCGGAGACCTCTAAACCGAACTTCGGTAAACTTCTCTAGGGGGCCCCTTTGGCAGGTGGCTATGACTGAATTCAAGGCCCAAGGTCTACTCACTGCTTCTCCTGTGCATCCAGATCTCTCACAAGTGCATCTCGCTTGTTCACCAAAGTCACCAGCTCATCCAGCAGGAGCTGCTCTCGTCGCTTCTGGGCCTCAGTCTTCTGCCAGTCTATAGGAGATGGGAGGCTAGTTAATGGGCTTCAAGGCCTGAGTGCATACCAGCTCCCGGCCCTGCCCTCCCCTTCCCGCCTTTTCCAGTTCCCTTACATCTCCCATTAAACCCAGCTAATAGCTCCACTAGCTAGTATTTCTGGGGAGTTTGGCAGTTGGTTTGGCAGTGAGGTTTTCCCCTAAAACCATACTTTGGAAATATTTCCCACAGATGGAGTGTGGAGAGGCAAGGTGGGAACCGACTAGAGACCAGGTGTGAGCTGAGGGCCAGTCGGAGGTGCGCACCTGAATCCCGGCCAAGTGGGGGAGGGGAAATGGAGGCCAGAAGAGGTTGGCCCTGGGGTTGGTTGGGGTGGGGGAGTGGGTAAACGAGGAGGCGGGAAACAGTGATGGGAGATAAAAATCATTCTGAAAAGGCCCGAGAATCTGCCTAAGAACCTCTTCTCCTCCCCCACCCCCACTCTCACCCCAAACAGCCCATTCTTCACTAATTTCCTCTTCGCTCTATTTTAGCAGTTGGATGTATCTCACACTGGGCGCCATATGCTTCACAATAACTTTAAAAGTAGTGAATCGGCTAATTAGCATTTTTCTTTGAAGTAAAAAATAAATTTGCTCTGCAATATTACACTGCAGCTCTCAATCGCATCACAGCCAGTTTTTATTTGGAGACGTTTGCTGGGTGCTTTCAAATGAAAGCACTTGTGCAAAAGAAAAAAAAATTACATATTTCTTTGAAACTCCATGTTAAAGGTTGGAAAATCCAATGGGCAGTGCTCTTTGAATGGGTGAGGGTCATTTTATGAAGGTTTCGGTCCCAATAATATATTTCCTAGTCTTTGCTACTCTGATAATTTCCTTAAGATGAGCAGCAGTTTCCTTTAATAAAAACAGGACCAAATCGAACATTTAAAACACTTTTGAAACCAAAGCCAACAGCTCTCTGGCCAGACTGTAAGGGCTTGTAGCTGTCAATCAACCCTCAGTCTACCCCGCCTCCCTCATTAGGAAGGTAAACAATGAAAAGAAGAAGTAGATGATGAGGCAGATAGCAGAACAAATGAGGACCAAGAGGGAAACAGGACACCAGTTTAAAAAAAAAAAAAAAAACCACCCTGGGCACTGACTCTTACAGTCCCCTCCCCCACAGAGCAAATGCAGTTTCCAAAAAAACAGAGGAGTGCAATCCTTTCGGGTTTCTCTTCTCTCTCCATTGCCCAGGGCAATCATGTTAAAACTCACATGGCTGGTGCTTATTCAGATAAACCTAACAATGCACACCGCTGGTTACCATGTGAATCTTCACAAACCACACAAGAATGTGCTGGTTCAAATCGCCTCCCTACTCTCTCCAAAGCAAAATTTATTCAAGACAGCAAACTGCTCAGCAGCTTTATGAAAGCAAATGGTGCTAGAGGGAATTCTATCTTGTATTTACAAATTAAAAATTAGATGCATCAACATGCAGTAAAGATTAGAATAACTCTAAGAAGCTAAAATAGCTTATTCAATTTTATCACTGTTCCTTTATTATAAACTCAAACACATAAATACATATATATGAAACTGCCATATGTTAATTATCTACATTTAATACAAAACATCACAAAATAAATGTTAAATCACTGATTGTTATATTGTATTAGAAATAAAATTCTTTATAGCATGGAGAGAAATAAACTATAAAAAGTATTTTCTGGTAAAAGAATTTTAATAATAGGCAAAAAAGAAACAAAGAAGCCAAATCTATCATAATTTTACTTTGGTTTTAAATGCAACTAAGAACAGGAATGCTGGAAATTTAATAATTTGGTTCTTGTTCTTAAATCAGCCATATTCTACAGAGAAAGTAAATTAATAGATTCTCCAGGTTGGGAAAATCTTTAAGCACATTTAGTCTAATTTCAGGTAATTGTTCTAGAAATACTAATTCAGGAAAAAAGCTCTGCTGAGTTAATAAAAAATAGCAAGTAAAATTTATAATTATTTAAATTACCAGCTTTGGTTAATACTGCTCAATATTCAACTTGGCGGAATCATTCTGATTATAAGCTTAAATGTATACTTTTTGGCTTCCAAAACATTTGATAACTTTATGAGTAGAAAATAATTTTTCTTTACCACACTCCAAAAATACAAATAGAAATATTTAAGCCACAAAAAAAATGAACATGGGAAACATAATTTTTTAAATTGAACTAGTCCTCTAAATCTGACCAGTCACTTTTAAGGCCTTAATTAGTAACTTAAAAATACCAGGTTTTTCTTAGCATTGGAAAAATTAGGATTTTAACTATATAAGTGAGGAAACATTTTTAAGCTGAGGTATTAAAAATAATTTTTAAATAAAAATCTCAACTTTTTCCTATCTTGATAAGGTCATTCTCATAACTAGAAAAAGAACATTTTAAAACTAAAGACTAAAGATATTTAGGTCTAATTGAACTGCTAACAAATTACAATATTCTAGCATAAATTTATTGGATTTTTCCTATTAAGTATCTCATTACTACATTACTATAACTATATAGTCTGTTGCAGAGCACATATCGGTGTGAATAGATTTTATAGTAGCAAACTATACTTTTATATTTGGTTTCTCATAGGCAAATATATGTATATGCACAAATACCCTCATCCACTCATCTATTCCTATTATGTATAACTGAACACTAATTTGAGAAATTAAGTAGATTACTACTTTGATGATTAAAAATCATATTGACAATTGATCAAGATTTACATCTGTGTTTAAGTAAAAAATTTTAAAATCCCCTTTGAAAAAAAGTGCTTTTAAAATGCCTTTACCTATATACATGCCATGTTTTAAAAGTCTGCGTGTAAGTTTACATGTTACTTGTTATGTGTTTTAAGAAAGGATTAGTCACTTACTTATAACACCAGTCACAGCTAGCTAGATGCTCTCACTGGCTTGGACAGACTAGTGTGGGTTGTGATTAACTTAGATTCCAGTGTACTTTCACTACAAAAGCCATATCCTCTCACAACAAATAGGATTAAGTTTTGATGCTGCATTTGACCCAAAGTGTTGAAATAAAGAGATTTTGTTTATGTCCATCTGTACTGAGATGTTTGGGTTAATTCAAAATAGTTTTTTTATATGTAGGGAAAATTATTCATTCCATGAGTCAGTTTATTTGCTGAAGTTGGTAATTACCTTGGGGGAAAAAAAGGCAAGAGAAATACCATAAACACTGTAATAGAAAAGACCTGAAGTTCTTGTAGTAAACCTTCAACCTTGCCACCATAAGTAAGCCTAGCACTTTGATGAAAATTAACACTAGTTTTGTAAAGAGCACATTGGGGGATTGCAGTCAAGTCTTATCTTTAGTTCCAGTCAACTAGCAATCCTGAAAGAGTTTGCATCATCATCAGAACAGGCCATTTGATAGGATTCTACTGCTGTACCTAATCAATCTATGGAAGACTGTGGCTGTGCTGTGTAACAAAGCTAAAATAGATTTACAAATGGGGTTTTAGGGGATAAGCTCCTCCACAGGATTACATATTGATTTTAAATATAAAAAGCTTATCATATAAACCATAACTACAAAAATAGTGAACCTATGCATAAATCCCTTTAGAAGAGCACCCACTTCAAACTCTAAGCCAAGAATAAATCAAGATGTACAAAATCCCAGAGAAGATCCATTTCTTGTGCAGAAAATGAACATACCACTTTCTAAAAGCCCACCCCAATGTGTGCAGAAATGAATTTATCTTTCCTGAGGGAGCATTAAGTAATCTGGAACAACAACAACAACAAAAAACTATAGGAAAAGTATCTAAAAGATGTTTGTTAGCTTGAGGGATCCTACAACTTAGCTCAGTAGAGTGAAACTCCTGCTGTGAATACACTTCAGGAAAAAAGGTGGAAAACCAGGTCAAAGTGACTACGGATTCTCAGAAGAATGGATGTATTGAATATTTAGTATGTTTTGCTCTCAGTCCAAGCAGTTAATATTTCTTTCAGTGTGCTATGGCTATTAATACTCTATGCTTTTCTCCTGATCAATAGTTTTAACAGCAGATTTACTCTAAAAGATTTTAGTTTATTACTGAATCTTAAAATTACCAAGCAGAAGAGATTGGAAAAGAAGAATGAACTTTAAAACAAAGAAAAGCCAAACCAAATCAACTTGTGTTGCCTATTCGCGCGCGCGCGCGTGTGTGTGTGTGTGTGTGTGTGTGTGTGTGTGTGTATGTGTGTGTGTGTGTGTGTATGTGTGTGTGTGTGTGTGTGGTATTTTAAGCCTGTGTGTCCATTCCAAGAGCTGAACTTCACAATGCTCAGCATCTCCCTTGGCTAGCTTTGCCTATGTCCTGCCCAAGCCAGTGGGACAAGCCTCTTTGGAAGATAGTGTCTTTCTTTGTAATCAACAGGCTGTTCTGTTTCTTCAAGTCTCCCCTTTCCCTAAATGAAAACCAGCAGTAAGATTGGAGGCACTGTCACACACAGGACAATGTAATTTACAATGAAGGAGAAGGAGGGAGAGGAAGAGGGACATGGAGAAAAAGGAAGTGGAAGAGGAAGGAGAAGGGGGAGTGGGGGAAGGATGGACTATGGAGAGAAAATATTAACAAAATGATTAATAACTGCATTAAAAGTATTTTTAAAATATGACTATTACTCTATGTATACAAATGCCATGCATGATTTCAAAATGGTACATTATTTAACATGGAAGCTTATTTAAGATTGTAAACTTGTATGTATGCAGGGATAGGATGGCCAATAAAACTGTTATCTTTTAGATGAGTGAGGCCTTCCTTTTATGATGTATTTGGTAATAATAATACTGGTGTGGGGGATAGAACAACATGTAATATCTACCTTAAAAAGCAGCTATACTGTATCAAGTTGTATTTTAAGGACAATTTATTTTTCTACAAACAGGAGAAGAGGAGTAATTTTTTTAAAGAATACTTAATTTCCAGTGTAATGTACAATGAATCTATTAAGAATATACTGTTTGATAAGCTATTTTTAATGCTAAATATATACACTATATAGCATACACCATATTTGCACATACATAGTGTTTTCTGTATATACTTTTCAACCTTTTTAGTGTTTCACTTGCTTAAACATTATACTATGATCACAAACATTACATCCAGAGGGAAAAAACCCATTAATGTATTTGTACAGTTTCTTTCAATGGCAGTTTTACAACACTTCTTAAATAATTCTGACAAACATTCAGATAGCCATTTGAAGGAAACTGGCTAACTGGAGCCTTTTAAAATAAAATAAATCGAGTTTCTAAAGATAGATATACAAATGTTACCAGTGGTATTTATCAAATAAGATTATGGATATAAAAGTAGCTAAAAATAAAACTAACACAAATAGGACAAATATATATGTATGTATAGGATAAATAAGACACATGATATTTGATAGTAATAGTATATTAAAATATTTTAAAAATATAATACTTCACTTGGCTTTCTTTTACAAACTAAGATTTCTAGTTTCTGAACTAATTAGAATCGACTTATTATGGATCAGGTATCTTATCAGGTGAAGAATGAAATTACCATGGACAGTCAATGGGTTAAGAGGTCAATATAGAATAGGAAAATCAATTTGCATTGATTAGACAAAAGATCCATTTTACAGAGCCCAAAGGATTAGCTTTTAGGCAGAACTCTTTGAACTAGAAATATTTTCCAGTGAAAAATATAAAGAGAAGAGTATTATGTAACACCTGTGAATTTTAATCATATGTAGTAAATGGTACAGTTACGTTAACTGATGTTTACTGATATTTTAAACCATGCATAACATTTCTATGCAATTCATTTCTATGAATTATAAATTGTATCAAAATATTTCATTTCCCCCCCTCATGTTCATCTTTGCCTACCGACCATTTAAAAGGAATTCGTGAGTCTTAATAGCTACAACACAGTCTGGAGAGTGACATATACCAAAGTTGACAACAATGATATGATAAAATTTAGAGTCTAAAGATGAAAAATCAAAATGAACATTTTCTTAAACCTTCCCAAGAGGAAATAATTTTAAATTGCAAATGAAACCAAATCAGTTAACTCTTTATACGTTTATTTTATGTAAATTTAGTCTTGTTCAATCAAAAGTTAAGGTAATTCTGCATAGTAGCAAACATAATGATAATTATCTATCTGAATTAGGATCCTTAGATTGATGATACTGCTTTCTGCCTCCAAGGCAATTATTTGTAATTCCTGTAGATACCTCATAGACCAGAGTTGGTAAAAACCAGATGTGTGTTACACTCTAAATATCACATTGAGAACAGATACATACCTCTCCTCATCACTGCATTTCTTACCTTCAATGGCTAGCATTGCCCGCAATTCCCGGTTCAACAGCTCGTACCTTCGTTCTAAATCATGTTCTTTTTCCCTAGGCAAGTTGCAAAAGTTCATCAATATGCTAATTACTAAATCATTAAACACTTAAAAGAACCTTTAGGTTACATTGATTTTAGGACTCGGAACTGACTTTTCTCTTTAACTTTAAGCCACTCCAAACAAATGATATACAAACTCAAATCCTTTCTCAGCTGAATATTTACAAGTGTGCTTTTTTTCTTCCCTCAATTTTGAATGGCACGAAAGTATATTTTAATCTGAGCATTAATAGTTTTATTCTTCAGTGGTGGGTATATTAAGTGCCAGGTGTAAGGTCATTTTTGAAAACACTTTTCATAGTTTACAATAAATACTTTTTAAAAATTCAAAACCCCATGTGAAAAAGTATATAAGAAATACAAAATGCCAGTGCAAATTTAATATAGAGAAAAATAAAAAGTTCTGGACAAGTTTCGTGTTTCACTAAATTTTTGTTAGGTAGAAGTTATAAAATTAAGAGGTTTTTTTTTTTTTTCCCCCTTTAACCAAAATAAAACATAGTAAGCTTGCCATTTCCCACACTAGGTGGCATACTATAAGAACATTGCTGGTAAGCAGAAAGGAACAAGCATTAAATCTTTTGCTGAAGTGAAGTTAAAGACTAAGAATGTTTACATATGGCCTAGTTTCCACTTTAATTTTTACAATCATCAAAAGATCACTTCAATTAATTTCTTATCTTTCTTAGATTAATATTGCTGACATATGATAAATGCATTTTTGTCCTTATAAAGATTGTTTTCTTACACAAAGACAGTTCCTATTCCTTTACTTTCTGCATCATAAACACTTTTTTTTTCCAGTGTCTATTCTTCTCCTTATCTGAATGGATAAAAATTATTTACTATTTTTTAAAAATACAAAATACTATAATTTCTAAGGAAACACACAATTAACTTTAATAAATATGAAACCCCAAAGCAAGCAATAACAACACAAACCTAAGATTTATCAGTAGAAATATAGTTGTGAGTACTTACAGAAGAGACAGCTGGTTCATTCTTCTTATTAGGGCATTTTTTTTATTAACTAACATAAACCATTCTTGCATCATAGCTTCTTCTTCTTCCGTATTCCTTCCTATAGTTCAGGAAGAGTAACTTCTTATTACATGATATTTTACAAGCCAAATAATCACTTAGCACAATTCTTTTAAGATGAAAAATATTTTAGCTACTTCAGTACTACATAGTTCACTACTTATACTGTAAGACTGAAGTTCAAGGTCTGGAAGAATTCAGTATTTAAAAACTTATAACTCAATCTTTTAAAGCTGGTACTATTCAGCATATATATCTTAGTTCCTTGAACATTCCAATAGATCATATTAACACTAAGTACTGTAAACAAAGTGTTCCACCTTATAAATCCTCCCCAGAGGCTGACTTGCTATTATGTTTCAATGAAGAATTCACAGTGCTGACAGACATACAATCATGATTTAAAAAAATCCCAAAAACATTAAAAAAAATCATTACAAGAACCATAAAACTAGGAAGAGATTAGAAGACTGGATGAAAGCTTCCACTCATAACAATTTACTTTTAAAAAATTTTCCTACTGCAAAGTATAATAAGATTTATATATTCATATATATAAATAAAAGGCATATATATATATATATATATATGAAAATATGTACACACACACACACCATTCTGGAACTCATCAACCAATAAGGTAACCATTTCCACATTATTAAATGAATGTAAATGGCCATGCTACTAAAATGCCTCTTTGTGAAATAAAATACATTATAATGAATATAGTATTCAGAAAACATTTGATTAAAGAAATAATCTAGTATTTTCGATTATGCAGTTACTGATTACATACTGGAGGTATTTGAAGTTCACTAATAGTCATACCCATTCCATCACTAAATCAGTCCGCCCTTCCCCATTAAAGGCTAGTACATTTACCATTAAAATACAATATAATATATACTTGGAATTCTTCATGCAAAAGTAGACCACAATTTACTTTTTAAAATTGTACTTTTCTAAATTATACTAGTCAAAATAACTGTTTAAATTTTCCCCCTGGATTTCATTCATGACTGTATTGCTTTGCTAGGCCAAAATTTAATATTACCAGTTCAAGTTCTGAATAACATTCATAAGATTAAGAATTTACTGGGGAAAAACAAAGGAGGGGATAACAAGAGGAAATGCTTGAGAGGAAATGTACTCAATACCTTACTCATGTAACTGTAACACCTCTGTACAGTATCTTTACAATAAAAAAATTTAAAAAATTAATGTATTAAATATCCCAGCTATATACAGCATTATTATCCTGTTTTATTTTCTTTTTAATACTTTAGATAATAATACAGAATAAAAGAATAATACAGAGGTATAACAGTAAAAAAAAAAAAATCAAGTCTTATTTCACTAACCCTACCGTCTTTACTTCCCTACCCCAGATCCCATTTCTAGGATTAAGTACTATTACACTTTAGCATATCTCCTTCCAATCACATAGATATGTCTATCAAACACATGTATATATCATATCTATACACAATTACAAGTTTCTTTAACACCACTGAGCTGATTTACATTGGCCTATGATTTATTTTCTCATTCTGTCCAAATATCAACTTCATTCTTTTCAATGCTTGCATCAACCGTGGGCATGCCATAGTAAAACTATTTCTGCATTAATAGAAATAGGAAGAAATTTAAAAAATAGAATAGGATACAAAAAGCTGGTCTGTGTACAGAAGAAAAACCATGAATTTCTAAACATCCCTATAAAACAATCATCTGTTGTTTATCATTAGGGAGAATAGTGAAGATATGTGCCTTCATTAAATTCTGTCAAAACTGAGTGGTATGAAGCCGACTTAAGATAGATTCTTTTAGAGCCTGAACAAAAGTCTTTATTGTTTTACAGTATTCTTAATCTCTCCTTTAGGGTAGCTGGTTTTGTATTCACTTTGGACCATGTGATGTCTTGACACTGGTCATGTGATACAGGCTGCGATAGGCACAAATCCCTGGGTAGTAACAAAAGAAGAAAGAGTAAAAAGAAAAAGCTGAGAAAAAGCTTGCAATTTGGAAAAAGGCCAATTGTACCCCGTGAAAGCTTTTTGATCAGTGAAATGACACATGTGGGCAATATTAATAGGTGTAGATTTTATGATATTTTTGATCAGTGAAATGACACATGTGGGCAATATTAATAGGTGTAGATTTTATGATATTTTATTTTCTGATTAAAGATCTGATTCTTGTATTCATAGTCTAAATAGGTTCTAAAATATAGACATATTAAAACTTTGTTTTGATTTTAACTTAACCTATAATTGAGGCTTTCAAGCAATAGTAGGAGCAACCAGCCTACTCTTAAATTAGCATTACTTTCTTCAATGGAACACTGTTTCCTTGAGTATAATAATATTGATGTGGTACTGTGTTATTTTCAGTTTAACTCATGCCTATGATTTCTAGGTAAGAAACAAAGATACCCCTTTCCCCTTATTGTTAGGAAATGGCTAATAATAAAAGAGTATCATGTTTCAAAGGGAAGTAAACCTAACAATAAATATTTAAGGACACATACATTGTTATATAGGTTATTTAAATTAAACCACAAATCAATCCTGTATCACAAAAGCCTATCAGAGATAATAATATATAATGATGGAAATGTATACTTAGTCTATAGTAATAAAAAAATTAAAGTTTCTTCTTGGGCATCATTACACTATTGTTTTTAGAGATTTAAAAATTTTTTAAATTTAAAAGGCTTTTAAAAGCCAGTAAGCTGAACCATTACAAATTAATCCTGACTTTAATAACTGGTTAAAGACCCCTTTAGCTTTATAAGTAACAAAAAATATTAAAGCCTGTGATCACAGTGAGCTTTTCTCATTTCTCCTCTAACCATTTGTTATTTAATCCAATACTAGTAATCCAATTTGTCCATCAGACTTTTAAAGGGCAGAATGCAACTTCCTCAGCTTAGACACTTTTCAAAGTACAATATATTTTTCAAATGAATGCTGGATGTTTCATTTTTCCCAACTGTTCGTAGCTCTAATGCAGGAGGAAAAAAAGAACAAGATGAACATTGTTCATACTGATTAAGTAAGAGCTCATTAAAGAGCTGTCAGTGCAGCACTTTGAATATGCATGAAGCATATAATCAGATCTAGTACCGTCACTAGAAGAGAATACGGTAAGTACAAAGGATTGATTTAATTACTTAGAGTGGGCTGTGGTGGTAAAGCAGTCTTGTTAGTGAAAAAAGAAAAAGAGGTTGTATTCTGGCAGTTATAAAAAAGGCAGTTTTAGCTTCTGCCACAATACTTAATCTCAGAATAAAGCACTTTACATTGTAGCTTAAAAATGAAGACTGTCATTATATTATAAAATGGCCATAAATCATTTAATCTTGTTTAACCATACCTGGTTAACTACTTCTCTTTCAGAATGATCTTTAATTTGTAATTACAACCACACTTTTACACCTGAGAGCCAAGTGACACTTTTTAATTTGTTTAGTTTTTAGAATTTATTTTTATTGTCTTTAAATAACTGTAAAAGGAGTTTCAATGCAACATGTCAATTTATGAGTACAGTGCATCTTGAGTAGTTTCACTTCTTCCATCATTTTCCTTCCTCTCAAATTTTTATCAGTTTCATCATCTGAAAAACTCAAGATACTTAGTATAAAAAATGCCTAAAAAATGAAGTCACGTATACAGTTACTAAAACGTGACAGCATGACTCGGATATTTCTTTATATATTAAAATAATACCTCATGCATTTATAAATATATTACCAATAAAAACATCATACTCAATATACACTATGTTGAAAATGAACTATACAACTTGTGAGGGAGTGGGGTTGGGAGAAAACAAAGGAAGAGGTGACACTGTCCAAAAAGAAATTACTCATTATCTGACTCATGAAACTGTAACCCCTCTGTATATCACCTTTACAATAAATTTTTTTAAAAAGCATCATAAAAACTGAGTTTTTCACCTTAACATTATGACAATCTGATTATAAATGTGTTTACTTAAAGACTTGTGGTTTTAAAAATAAACTGCAATTTTATTTTTTTATTTTGGTGCTGGTCCTAGGACTTAAACTTAAGGTCTAGGAGCTATCCTTTAGCATTTTTTTTTCCCTCAAAGTTAGCGCTCTACCACTTAAGCTGACGCTCCACTTCCAGTTTTTTTGTTGGCTAATTGGAGGTAAGAGTCTCAAGCTTGCTCAGGCTGGCTTCAAACTGATTGTCAGATCTCAATTTCCTGAGCTTTTAGGATCACAGGCATGTGTAATGGGCACCCAGATATCACACTGTCTTAATGTCAATTTTTTTCTCTTAATCAATTATTCTAGCTGGAGTACGATTTGTAAAATTATTAAGCAATCAAGAATAATATAGAATTTAGTTACCTCTCACAGGTACCAAAACTATTTAACAGAATGCATCATATAATGCACAGTACTATGTGTAGTATAAACATTTAACTAAATGTCAATTGACTACAAGAACTGCTTTTATTTACAACCAAAAACCAAAAGAAAATGATTTAGTTACAATTTCTTTTAGGAATTCATTTATATACTCAAGAATTTCTATGTGGTTTCATTTAGTATTCAGCTATGGGAATACACACAAATGAATTAAAGATTAAAGTGATGCCCAAATTCTGAAACTGTTTTTTTTTTTTTTTTTTGTCAGTGGCGGGGCCTGAACTCTGGGCCTGGGTGCTGTCCTTCAGCTCTACCACTTGAGCCACAGCGCCACTTCCAGTTTTTTCTGCTTATGTGCTGCTGAGGAATCAAACCCAGGGCCTCATGTATGCAAGGCAAGCACTCTATCACTGAGCCACCTTCCCAGCTGAAACTGGATTTTATAAATTTTTTGTAATGCTAGGGATAGAACCAGGGCTTTGTGAGTGCTAAGCAAGCTCTCCATGACTGAGGTATGTCCTAAGTCACACATCGATATTAAAAAAAAGTATACATGGCACAAGGTTGCACCTATGACTTTTCATAGCTACAAATCTCAAAGGCATTAGTATGACCAAAATTTCAGAGAATGAATCATTCTCTGAACTCTCTACAGGTGAGCACTTGGTAAAAGTTGAAACTCTCCAAAGATGAATTAATTTTAAAAATATATATGCAGCATACTTTGTAAGAAGGGGTAAAATGCAGTGAAACACAGGCATCATTCCACAGAATAGATAGTAATCTACTTGGAAAATCAATTAGGCATCTGTTAATCAGGAGAAAACCTGAACTGTGAACTGCACTCACAGATAGAGAGCACCTCTCTCCTGAAGCCCCTCTTTTGGGACTGGACCAGTCAGACTCCACTGTATTCTAATCTTCTAGAGCCCTCTCAGACAAGTCATGGGAATGACTCAAAAGCAGTTCTAAGTGGGGGCATGGTGGCACATGTGTGGAATCTCAGCATCCTGAGTGCTGAGTGAACAGAATCTTGAGTTCAAATCCTGGTATCAGTGTGCCCCCACCCACTACAGAATTTCCAGAACCTTTAGTTTCTAGTAATGAATGAGTTCACTGCCCCACATATGCAATTAAACAGACCTATAGTATCCAAGGGTATACAGACCTAAGGAGACCACAGCTGAGGAAATACCAAGAATGCTCAGGGTGCACAGGGTTCTGTACTGTTTGATTCACTGTTTCTCCCATAATGCCAGCCAACTTCTGCCAAAGACATGCCTGCCACCTTGCAACATATCTAAAATTTTCAATGTATCACTTAAAACGTATTACACGTTCTTTTTGGCTTGGGAGAATGACCATATCTTGTACCAGGCATGATTTGCTTTTTGTGAGGCATATTTTCACAAAATATAGGGGAAGGAAACACTTGGCAGATCACACAATGATATAAACTGACTGAAATCATCTCTCCTTTCACTGAATAGTTCACCTGTAGGAATTTTTCTTAAAACATTCTCTTCACACCTATTATTTTTTGACTATTCTTGGCCAAAACCATGTGTAATAAATCTGAGGTCAAAGCAACAAAACACACTTCACTACGGGGCGGGGGGCGGGGGGAGAAAGGGGGGAGGGAGGCAGCAAGTCTTTCTCTGCTGAAGTGTGGCCATGCAGTAGACAGCTACTCCAATGTGAAAGCATGGCTGTGTTATTACTTTACATATTAAAATACAGTATCTCATGCTTATTATAAATATATTATCAATAAAAACATCATAAAAGTGAAGTTTTTTACCTTAATATTAAGACAATCTGATTATAAAAGTATGTTTTGCTTTGTTTCTTTAAAAGACCTGTGGTTTTGCCTCTAAAATGTGACATCTTTCCTTGTACCATAATGTGTGTGTGTGTGTGTGTGTGTGTGTCTGGGAGCTTTTTTGTTTTTTTTTCTCTTCTCAAGGCTATCATTCTACCACTGAGCCATACTTTTACTTCCAGGTTTCTGGAGATGAATTGGGGATAAGGGACTTATGGACTTTCCTTGCCCAGGATGGCTTGGAATTGTGATCTTCAGATCTCAGCCTCCTACATAGCTAGGATGACAAGCAGGAGCCACTGGCCTCCTGCTCTATTTAATCTTTTTTTTCCCCTCTTAATTTAAAATAAGCTCTTGAGCCAGGAACCAGTAGCTCTATTGTAATTCTAGCTACTAAGGAGACTGAGATCTGACAATTTCAGATTAAAGCCAGCACAAGGAAGTCAAATCCATGAGATTCTTACTCCCAATTAACCAAGAAAATGCTGGTCTAGAGGCATGGCTCAAGGGGTAGAATGCCAGCAAAGAGCAAGAAAGCTGAAGAATGTGAGGCCCAGAGTAGAAGCTGCAATACTGGCATGCACACATACACACAGAAAATGAAACAGTAAGAGAATAAAACAAGTAGAAGAAAATGGTATTAAAAGCATTAAAGTTGGGATCCTTTTATTCTCATGAGAAAAGATCTTAATGAGTACTTCTATGGCACTTGACACATTTTTTAGCTTTGGCTATCAAGTACTATTAATTCAGAATGAATTAATGAGAGATATAACATTAGGTGGCTTTGGAATGGGTAAAGAAGCAGTATATAACCAACAAATGCAGGAGACAAGGTAGGTATTTGTAATTTTATGTATTTTGTCTTCACATACTGTCTCCCACTCAAACCAAAGAGGAAAACTTAAAAGAAGAAACTTAAGAGGAAATTTAAAACAAAAGATTAAAGAAATTTAACATATTCTTATATATTGATAGCAAAGTCCACTAAATTCCTTTAGGAATATTAAGTTGTTTTGTTTCATTTTTGAGTTGTAGAATTGAGGTATGGTACATTGTCAGGCTAGCCTTGAACTTCTGGGCTCAACTTCCTGAATAGCTGGAGCTAGAGGAACATATCATTATACCTGATTTTGAAAATAAATATGTGTGTGTGTGTATAGTTTGCTTAAGGCTATGTATGATTTTTCATTCTGTATAAATTTCTTCCAAATACCATTAAAACAAATTTTCACAGAAAAATTTCTATATACATTAAAAATTAATTAGCAGTATTAAGAGCAAATTAGCTGGGCATGATAGTATACCCTATGATCCCAGCTCATTGGTGGTGGGAAGTAGAATTCCAAGGCCACTCAAGGCAAAGAGCCAATTTCAAAAGCAAAACAGTTTTGAACATTATATATATACAAGGGCAGGGAGTGTTCCTCAAGTAATAGTGTGCTTGTCTAGCATGCTCAAGGGTCCAACAGGATAGGGTAAAGTGTAAAAACATATCAACTCAATAATTTTTCTTTAACTTGTAAACATTTCCTGAGGAAATAGCTCCTTTGAGTTCATGAGTACCCTTTATATTCCAGTACAGAAGTGTTATGTGGGGTCAGGGAACAGATACAATTAGTAGAACATCTATGAAAAGTATTAGTATGCATATCTAAAAGACATAATTTACTGTCCACTGGAAAAAGATCTGGCAACAAAATGAACAGTGATTTATAAGCAGAACTTTGTAAGCCCCTATAACAACAAAAGGAAGACTGAGACCTATTTGATCTGGCAGTTCTTTCCCCAAGATGAGGGACCTCTCAGACACATCTAGTTGTCTCTATGCATCAATATCTGTATTTTTACAGAAAAATGATTCATTTGTAGAAACTAGGAGAAAGATGTTAGAATAGAGTTTGTATCTTTCCATAAACTACCTTGATTTTGACTCAACTGAGGAGGCAACTCACATACACTTATCCATCTCTAATGTTATTCTTTGTAAAATCAAATTGTGAAATCAGGCTTAAGCTTCTTAGCACAGTGTCAAGATGAAACAGAGGAGGAGAAAGACATTTGTAAAGTTGCCTCCTACACAATGTCCTAAAATAAATTTCTCAAAATGAAACACACAAGTTCAGTTTGTTTTGTATGTGACTTACAAAACTCAAGTAACTAGTATACCAATTCAATGAAACTTAAGCAGATTAAAGGACTAGCAACATTCCTAAGGCTGCCTTCTCAGGAAGTAACTGCAACTATGTCAGTTACTTTTTAACATATAACCTAATGGCTAAACACTAGCAACAACAATTTTTCAGTCTTTATTGTGGTTGGTACTGGGACCTGAACACAGAGCCAGGATGTTCTCCCTTATCTTTTCCACTCCAGAACTGTGTTCTACCCACTTGAGCCACAACCCCACTTTTAGCTTTTTGGTAGTTACCTTGAAGATAAGAGTGACATGGACTTTCTTGCCTTGGCTGACTCTGACTCATCCTCAGATCTCAGCCTCCTCAGCAGCTAGGATTACAGGTGTGAGTCATGAACAGGCACCTGGAACAGCTTTCCAGACTTAGGTCAAATTCCTAAACCTGTTCTACTTACATTTCTTGGAGGTGGAAGCAGAAAGGAAGAGAGGGAAAAATGGTGAGGAGGTGAAGAAGAAAGTCTTAAAACAAAGAGATGAGTTACAGAATGGGATAGATACATTCTTGTTAAAAGCTAAGAAAAAAGGAAAAAGTAGAAACAATGATAAATAGAAAAACTAAAATACTTATGGCAGCAGTTTCTTGTATATTAAATGCTCACTGTTTGCCATGCTGTACCCAAGTATTCAACATTTTGAAATAGGCAGTATTTGTATTTCCTCCAGTTTTAAAAAGAGTTGAGGAAATAGAGGCTTAGAGAGATTAAGTTAAAAATTTATCCAAGACCACCAACATTCCAGCTGGGACCTTGCTGATTTTAAACTCTATGTACTTCAGCTCATACCTCTAATTCTAGTTACTCAGGAGGCTGAGATAGAAAATTGTGGCTCAAAGCCAGCCAGGGAGGCACTCCTGAGTCCAAGCCCCAAAATAGAAAAAAAGAAAAAAAAAAGAAAAAAGAGTCTATGATCTTAAATCTACCTGTCATGTTTATCATCTTTTGGCCCCATATTTCTCAAATGTGGTCTGTGGATGATCTGTCATAGAATTGCCTAAAAAATGGGCCCCATTCCAAATCCACTAAATTAGAATCTTTAATCAAGGTCTAGGAAGCTGTATATTTAATAGCTCCTTTTTTTTTTTTTTTTTAGACAGAGCATTGCTTTGTAGCCCAGACCTGGAACTCTCAATCCCTCCATGTAAGCTTCTGAAGTGCTAGATTATACCATCAACATCAGATTTGTTATGGGTACCAAAGTTTGAGAACCACTATCTTGGGTCTTTCACAAAAAAATCACTGAAATTAATTTTTCATAAAAAGAAAGGGTGATATTCCATGTATAACATGTTATTTTAGCATTGGCATGACATTACACAAATTTAATTTCACATTCAGAAGAAAAATATGTTGCTGCCAAATCAGTTCAAATGCCTAAATTTTACTTCATAGATAGTTGCTGAGAAAAGAAACCCACCACATTTTCCTAGAATTTCTACTCTCTTAAATGTTAAATTTTTTTTGTTACAGTCTTGAGTAAGGACATAGTTTTGCTTTCAGCAATAGGCATGTTCCAGATAGAAACTTCTGGTGTTGGGATAAGTCTTTAGGTTCAAAACTTGCATTTTACACTTCCAACTCAAAATTTATAGTTATGGAAAATACCCTCTAAATATCATTGATAGAAATTATATATAAATTTGTTTTTCTGTATAAATGAATAAACTTGAGTCAGCAAGATGAGAAAATTCAGCCTAAAACAGAGTAAAAAGCTGGAGCATACAGTGAGCACTAAGAGGAGAGGAAACAAATGTTACAAATGAGAACCTTAGGAAGCTCTTTGCATTTCTGAACCAGAGATTGCTTTCTAGAATCTCATAATCTAAAACCTACTGCATAAACTAGAATGGGTTAGTGATAGTAGAGTGCTCTTACTTCTAAGCACAATTTATAAAGTTTCTTTCTTCAACAGTACAAATAATAAAACCTAGGTAGAAATAGGTATTTGAACTAGCTGAACAAATTGTGAAAATAAAGAAAACCTCCAAATGTTAGTTTTCTTGTTACTGTAGAAGAAAAAAATAAAGAGAAACATTTAGTGTGGTGTGGTGCTAGGGCTCAAACCCAGGACCTTGTGTATGATACACAAATGTTCTACTACTCTACTTCTCCACCCTGATATAATGAATTTAAAAACTAAAAAGTATAAAAACTTAAGAAAAGCACTATTAAGTACCTTACAAACTTTTTTTTTTTCGGGGGGGGGGTCCGGTCATGGGCCTGAACTCTGGGCCTGGGCGCTGACCCTCAGCTCTTCAGCTCAAGGCTAGCACTCTACCACTTGAGCCACAGCGCCACTTCCAGCTTTTTTTTTTCTGGTTATGTGGTGCTGAGGAATCGAACCCAGGGCCTCACGCATGCAAGGCAAGTGCTCTACCACTGAGCCACCTTCCCAGCCCCTAAACTTATCTTTTAAAAGAAATTTTATCCCTTATACTGTCTCTTCATTGTTATTTTCATATAATTAAATGCCTCACTGTAATATATTTGTATAAAACAATAAAATGTAGAAATGCAAAAAAGAACAATATTTATTGTCATAACTTTTTTATTTGGTGCTTGATCATGAGTCATTCCCACTTCTGATATATTTAATTCAAAGGAGACCCTGATAAGTTTAAGTTTTCAGTGAATCATACAAATAATATTAGGTAACATTTATTAAGCTTTTCCTATGCTATTTGCCAGTACTGTGCAAAGGTTATCTCATTTCTTACAATTCTTTTTTTTTTTTGGGTCCGGTCGTGGGGCCTGTACTCAGCCTGGACGCTGTCCCTCAGCTCTTCAGCTCAAGGCTAGCACTCTACCACTTGAGCCACAGCGCCACTTCCGGCTTTTTTCTTTTTGCTTATGTGGTGCTGAGGAATCGAACCCAGGGCCTCAGGCATGCAAGGCAAGCGCTCTACCACTGAGCCACCTTCCCAGCCTCTTACAATTCTTTTAGCTGACATGCAATACCAACTTTGACTCAGTGTGTTCAAAGTTTTGCTAACCAAGGTACAAATTCTATATAGTGTACTATATATCAAAATATATTTGTTGAAAAAAATGAAAATCAAAAGACAAAAAAACATAAAGCTTTATCTTTTGAGAATTCACTGTAATTTCATGCATGCGAGACAAGTACTTTACCATTTAAACGATACTCTCAGGTTCCTTTTTGTTTTTCTTGGCAGTTCTGGAGCTTGAACTCAGGGCCTGAGCACTGTATTTTAGCTTTTCTGCTCAAGGTTGGTGTTCTACCACTTGAACCACACCTCTACTCCTCGCTTTTTGCTGATTAATTGGAGATAAGTCTCATGGACTTTCTTGCCTGACTGACTTTGAACTACTCAGTAGCTGGGATTACAAGAATGAACCACCAGTGTCAAGCTTTAGGCCTCAATTTTTATGTTTCAGGCCATATTATTCTCATTCTATTATAGTGGAAACTAAGGCTCACATTTGAGTTAAGCAGGGATGAATATACATAGCAATAGAGTAGAATCTTGGTTATCTTCTTCCCAACTAACTAGGGTTCCAACTCACCTCACAGCAGAAATGGCTGAGTCTCTGTTTTCAGATGAAAGTATATTTAGGATGAATCACTAAAAAAAAAAGTCCTTCTCCAATAATTTTGTCAAAATTAATGGAAGACATATGGCCTTGACACATAGTTCACAGGACACTTAAAAGAAAATTCACATAGAAACTTTTGCTCACTGTTCTATCTGCCTACTATCATTCTGTTAATCATGGATGTGACAGAATCAATTGTTTGACATATTTCTATATGCTTATATACTCACATTTCTGCATACTAAACTAGAATAGATTCACATGACATTGTATCATACTCTTGCAATTAGAAAATGTTACTATTTTGAATTCTTGACGTCAGGAAATATAAAACAAAATCTTTACCTAATACAAAAAAGAAACCTATAAAACTACATTTAACAAATATATGTTGGCGTTTTACTTCCAAAAAGGAATGAATTCTGTCAACTCAGAGTTAATCAAAGGATGTGGCACACTGCTGCTGAAAACTGCAGAAAAACTCACTTTATAGAAAAATTTCAATAATAAAATCTTTTATTAAAAATGGCTTATGATGACACAGACTGAGTGCCAGGTGAATTTGTTAGTAATAATTATTTCAGTGAAAAATAAGCTAGGTCTATAATATTTTAAAATCTTAGAGATAATTTTATTTACTTTATAATACCAGATTCCCTCACTTTTTCTACTTATACAAAGTTCCTTTGCAGAGGCAACCTTGTAAACAAGCCTGTTCCTTTGATATTTTATTTGTATAGAGATCAAATGAAAACATTCTACTTCATTTATGTAGTTACTTTTTGTGCTGGTCCTGTGAGCAGTTCCTAAGCTTTGTGCTCAAGGCTGGTACTCCACCACTTGAATTACAGCTATACTTCTGGCTTTTTGGTGGTTAATTGTGGAGTCTCACAGACTTTCCTGCCTGGGCTGGCTTTGAACTGTGATCCTCCTCAGTTACTAGAATTATAGGTGTAAGCCACCAGAACATGGTTTCTACCTTTATTTGGTTTGTCACATTATAAAAACACTATATTCAAAAGCCTAAGTTCTTACTTTCTTTTAGTTTTGTAGCCAAAACACCAAAAACAGGTATCTCAACTTAATGTATACTTTAAAAAGCCAATGACCTTTTTTGTCACTATAATTTGTGTGAAAATAGACGTTATAAAGTAGAACTTCTACTTTATGGTGTCATTTTCATACATTAATTTTAATTCCCACCTATATTAGAAAGATCATAGTAAATGATTAAGAATACTAAATTATAAAGTATAAAATATGGTTGTGTTATTTAGAATGTATTTTCTACATTTTCTTAACTGTAATTTCCCAAGTTATTCCTGTTACTGTAGGACTTTTCTCTTCATTTTGTGAGGAGTGGGAATAAATTATAATACTTTCAGAGGTAAGATTTTTTTTTTTGGTCCAGTCGTGGGGCCTGAACTCTGGGCCTGGGCCCTGGCCCTCAGCTCTTCAGCTCAAGGCTAGCATTATACCACTTGAGCCACAGCGCCACTTCCAGCATTTTCTTTTTGCTTATGTGGTGCTGAGGAATCGAACCCAGGGCCTCAGGCATGCAAGGCAAGCACTCTACCACTGAGCCACCTTCCCAGCCCCAGAGTTAAGATTTTTTAAAACTGATGTAAGCAAAGTACAGCCATAAAATACAATTTTCAAAATAAAAGTCAAAGAAACATCAAAGGTATATGTTGCATGTGAAAAACAATGGCAAAAATTTCCTCTGAAAATCTGGAGTGTGTTACTATTTTTAAATCTTTTCCTTCCTTTCCTGGTTATTAGTTGTATAGAATCAGTTTAACTTTTCAGTTCAAACCAATTTTGAGTTTCATTTTTCCTCTTCTAGGGTATGGGAAGAGATGGGGGATTGAGAGCAACTGGCAGATAAGGGAGAGATAGTGAAAACTATGTCCCTTAGAAATATATAATTAAAATCTAATATAGTAACTATCTCCCAAAGAATGTATTTCTATCATATATATTTCAACAATCTTTGTTGTTTTCTATAGTCTAAGTCATAAAAAGCATGTAACCAGCCATTTTCTAATGCTCTCTATAGACCCTGTTTAATGTTAATGAATTTATAGGCACAAATAGCTAGCATCAAGGCTATAGTGAAAAGCAGAACACTTCAAGCATTTAATACAGCTAAAGGGGCAGATTAGAGATCAATAACAAAATCACCTGGTAAAAAAAGGAAAAAGGTGTTGCATTAAAAGGCTTTTTGCTTTACAGTGAAACAATACTGAGAAACCTGTATTTTAGCACTTGTACTCAACAGGCACTCCAAACTATGCAATGATGAGAACAGAGACCCATCCTTTCTAATAATCTTGTGACAAAAGCTAAAAGACATCATCCTATTAACTAGTGATCTCAACTGCTAATGCGGAGTACTTCCTGGTGCCTTTTATGTAGAATGCTGCTATTAAAACACCACTAAACATTCACTGTGAACAACACAGAATCATTCATCTTTTATCAGCATCTCTTGTTAGAAGAGTATGAGTGGGGCTGAAGGTGTCATTGATATTATGGAGTGGAAATTAATCAGAAATTTTTCTCATATTTTCCTCATCTCACTAATTTACTTTTGTTCAAATTTCCTCCTGTTAAAAAGTTCATACCCAACCCCCTGTTGTACTCTTTTAAGTTAAGAATATTCAACGAGTGCGTCTGCTGAAAAGCACTAGGTCCTAACACAAAAAGCATTCGAAATTCTCATTTAGTTGTCTTTATTTTGCTAGCACCATGTGGTCCTTGAAGATGTAGAAAACACGGGAAGCCGAGTAAAGATCAGAGCAAGCTCATTAGCATTCTGACAAAATTGGAGTGGTGGAGATGTATAGTTTGCCTAGTTTGTCGTTTTGAAAGCTACCGGTGGTAAGCTTTCTATTTCATTGTGCCTTTGTCTTTTTTTTTTGGTCGGGGGGAGGAGGTGGTGGTGGTGTTTCAAAGCAGCAGGGAATTTGTTAGCCTTAGGTTTGCACAATGCATTGTGGGAACCTTTCCTGAATGTTCAGCCCTAGATAGTATCATTCCAGTTTGAGTCAAAAAGTTTTTTATTTTCCTTCACCATTTATAAGAAAGAACATGTATGTGACTCTTGGTGTATAACCTTAATGTACATTATCACAATTTCGTCTTCCCTGTTGTCTAAATCATGAAGTCCAAAGAGAGAATCTAAATTCCCTTACTTTCCCTTCTAAAATAAAAAATTTTAAACATTAACACTTGTGTTCTTAATTAAGTAGCATGCAAGATTGGTTCATTCAAAACTTAATGTTAAATAATATTTCCATTTATTTTTTAATCTAGTATAAAGAAAAACATAGTTTGTATTTTTAAAATTAGGTAAATAAGGAATATCTCTTAGGATATTTCAATAAGTTGTTACCTTATTCATTTGCTTTTATCATCTTTTTTGTCTTTTCTTTATTTAATGTATGACTCACTTTGAAGAGCTAAATGGGCTACATTAATGCTACTATTCAACATGAATGTTTCCAAGTTGCAATGAAATGGATAAAGGTCTTTGGGGATGAATTTATCTAAATCCTTGTGATTGCCCTCCTATCTTGGATGATGACCCAAAAGAATGTCAACAGCTCATTTTCCCAGAGAGCTGGAAGCAGTCCCTATGCAAGCCATAATCTGCACATTCTCAAAGAACCATTTCAAACATTATATTTCACAAGCTGTTTTAAGTGATTTTCCTCTCATCTCTAGTATCCTAACAGTACTTTGAATATCAGTGTCTTTGAAATTAGGGCTAAACAAAATTTTACAAATGAATTGTACATATGGCATAGAAGTTTTCAGATTTGCTTTCAAATGTGTATTTTAGAAACACGGTCATCTTGTTACAGTATTATTTGTGGCATAAGTGAAATAATGTCTAAAAATACTTTTCTCATCACAAAAAAGTGCTTTTCATTGTTCATTATTTTACTGAGAGTCAATTCTAACTTACAGCTTATCAAAATCCCAAGGGAGGACTGGAACATGGCTCATGTGGTAGAGTACTTGCCCTGAGTTCCAACTCCAATGATACAAAAAGCAAAAGCAACAGAAGAACAACAATGGTACATAAAATACAGCACATGATATAACCAAATTAAAATACTTTAATTGGGCTGGAGATTTAATAGGAAAGGGGATTTAGTTCAGTGGTAGAACACTTGCCTAGTGTTTGAGAGGCCCTGGGTTTGATCCTTAGCACTATAAACACAACAAAACAAAACAAGGCGAAACACCCAACACAAATAAATGAATTATTTCTCCATGAAGCTTTTGACAGAGAAGCATTTGGTTATATTATGTTTTACTTCCTTCCTTCAGTGAAAAGCCATTATACTAAAAAGTGTATCACAGGGATAGCTTTTATATATGAAATATTCATATTATATTAAGAGTGCCTAATTAAAGTGATATATACCTTTTTCATGTCTCTAAGCTCTAAATTCACTGCTTAAAGCTTATTGGCTTTCTTCCATGATTTAAAATTTCATTCTTAAAGCAAAAAAAAAATAGAAAGACTTGTTATTTATCAATAACTTTTGCTATGATGTGACTACATATTGTTAGGATATGAAATTTGACTAACTTAAAACGATGCATTAATATATCCCAAGTACCTGTTCTTCAGCTAGCTTAAAAATTCAAATGGATGTTACTACATACATAATAACTAAATTAGTTTATACTTTGCAATATGAATAAAGTTGCACATTTACCCCTTCAATGCATTTTTCTATCAGTTTCCTAAATAAAATCATCTGGACTAGCTACATCAAATGAGAGAGTACTCAAGAGTATTTAAATTCAGTTTTAAAACAAATATTTTAGCAATTTACTTAGCTTGTAGGGTCTGTTTCTCCCAAAATCATTTAAAAACTACCTTGATTTTAGACTTTATTAGAGATATTCTTGACTGATAAGGCCAAGATTGTTGTTAAACAATTGTAGAAAGATATGTAAAAAAGTAGAAGTTGGAAAGGCAGTGAATTTAAATTTTTTAAGGTTTAAAACACACTAAATTTGAATTTATAATAGCTTCAAAGTAAAACATAAAGACAGAGTTAAAGCATTATAAGTAAACAAATGCAGTCTACAGTTCATAGCAACAAACATGTTAACATAGCTTTTATATACCACATCAAACTTGGTGCTCAAATTATACTGGTGCTTAGTTTTCTATGACTTAAAGGCCAGATGTTTTTCACAAATGGCCAACAATCGTTGTGAGAATAAATTAATGATTCATTTTTTTAAGCTTTGATGGAATTAAGAATACTTCTTTTCTCAATGTGCCCATGTGAATGTTTGCCCGTTAAATTTCTTCTTTTTCCTTTTTTTCTTTCTTTCTTTTTTGACAAGTGAGGCCACCCGGCAGAAAACAACTGATGCAAAACCCAGGAGTAATCCCTCTGTTTAGTTCAACACTATGGTTAGCCTTAACACTGCCTTTATTATCCAGTGGATTTAGAGGAACTTTCATTTATTTGTTGGCCTCAGTTTTCAATTCTGTTGCCCTCTTTAAGGAAAACTATAGTTATTCCTAAGTAAATACATTTGCATAATACTACAATGAAATGCTCTGGATTTTATTATACTCGCAAGCTAAACAGGGATTGTGTACATATGTAGCATGAAAAATATGTGGAAAGCATCAAGATATAACTTAATAATCATAAACCATATTGCAATGAGGCTATAATTCCAACAATATCTTAAGTATATAGATATTTACTTAAGAAAAAATCTGAAGCCATAGAAGCCTAAGAAATTTATTTTCAGTTTCAAATTGCCTCATTAAAACTTTCTTCGTGAAAGGATCATTTCAAATAAGTAAATAAATACATAAATATAACTTACCACACAGATAATATTTTCTATGAACATTTAGTCTAAATTATAAAACACTTATTCTATGTAAGTAGAATATAATTTTTTAATTTATCTGTGAGTTAAAAATTAAAGATTCACTTCACTGTGAAGAAACTATAGCAAATAATCCAATGTTTTATTTATTTATTTCTATGTGGGTTGTTTTGTTTTGGTGTTACTAAAGACCAACCCCTCACACATTTTATGTTATTTCCCTACCTCCCAAAGTATTTTTAAGACATATTTCAAAGTGTGGATTGTTTTCTTGAAATATTTAGGAACTGAATTTTTGTTTTGAAATAGCTGTATAACAACATGGCTCAGGGGAAGAAAAACATTCTGGAATGGGAGAAAATACCTGTTCTAATTTTAGCTTTGTGCCAGTCTCTTACTGCAACTTCAGTGTTTTCATCAGTAAAATAAAAACACAAAGATGATCTCAAGATCCTTCATATTCACAAACAATTATAACTATGCAGTAGTAATATATATAATGTATATAATGCAATATTAGAACTTAGTGTTTAAAAGTTGACTGTTAGCTTGTTTTCTCAGTTGCTTTAAAAGGTGATTAGTACAAATGACATCATGTATAGGTAGACTACAAAAAGCCAAAATTTAGTAGAGCTTCTCTAGAGTCTTACATCATTCATTAAATGAAACATGTAAGACTTAGTGAGGAATCTTAAAATCCCTAATACCCTTTCCTAACAGTTTTCTCTAGTTAATGAATGAACATTTATGCAGAGCAAAACGCATGGCCCAAATGTTACACTCTGATTTAGAGGTTGAAAGGATCAATCTTACACACAACTCTTCTTTTTTCTTCCTTTGTTTTTCCTAGAAACAGTAACATCACTTTATAGGTAAACTTAGCTAAGAGAAAGTTCCACATAAGACACAAATAGAGATGGCTAATTCAGGACATTTTAACTGTATCAAAAAAGTGAAATAGAAAACCGATAATATTGAGGATATACTTCAATGGCAGAGTACTTTGCCTAGCACAGAGAAGCCCTGGGTTCAATCCCAGCACTGATGTGTGCATGTATGTGTGTGTCTGTGTGTGTGTGTTGACGTTCTACTATTCAAAAGAGAAGTACAGGTCTCCTACTAAAAATGCAATTGGGTTTTACACTATATAATATTCTCTTGGGAATAAAAAAATAAACATGCACTTTAGGGTGTTAGCAAGTCATATACATTTCTTTTTATAAAATTGATTTTCCCATTGGACTAAGCACATCAATACAAAACAAATGAACTACCAAAGTGCCCTAATTAACAATTTTGCAAGTCTTAGAGCAACACTGTGGTCATTAAAGTCTATTCCATGGCATATCTGTTTCTGTTAACATTTCAATAGACCAATTAAATGACCTTTCCTCCTTCAAACTCAATTAAGCTAACTGCAAATGCCACCTTACTAAGTATTCATACAAAATATACACAAAGGAAATTAATTTTTTATTTCTATGGATCTATGCAATCAAAACTATCTTAAAGTTAGCTTTCAGAGAATTTCACATAATGTAAATATACAATATCTTTGTATGAAATTGACAAAGTTAAATCTTTATAATCTAACCTTACATATTTTTACTTCTGGTTTATTACTGTCACCGTTTTGAAATACCCTCATAATTAAAAAATTAAGTCCACAAGTACTTATTTTGGAAGAAATTATAAGCATATAACCAACTATGAAAAAACCCTCTAGGTATAAAAGGGTTAATCTTTTTTTGGTATAGTTAAAAGAAAAAAAATGGAAGCAGTGATTTATATAACACTTAAACCTCTGTAAAGATGCCTAGCACTTTGTAATAATAAATAGAAAAAATTAACTCATTAAATT
>NW_012267279.1:3068942-3093942 GCF_000151885.1 Dipodomys ordii | reverse complement strand
AATAGGATATTGTATTTTTTGTTCAGGCTAATCTAAGACTGAAGTCCTTCTATCTATGCCTCTGTGATTATAGATATGATTCATAATGCTCAGCCTGTTGTGGAAACCTAGTCCTGATCATAGTTTGCCCAGGCTGGCCATGAATTTCAATACTCTTGATTTCTGTTTCCAGAGTAGCTGGGATTTTAATTTTAAAAAATCACTGAATTAAAATATTGCAGTTCTAAGCAATAAAATTCTAAGAAAGTTTTAACTAAGGTATAAAAACAGATTGGAAATGGAAAAGAAACACCATTTATCATAGTAGTGTGATTTGTAGCTCACTAAAAAGGGCTCATCATTATTATAAATTGTATTTTTGCAAAGGCTGCCACATCTGGACACAGATCCATATAGTGGAGGCCTAGAACATATTTGTATATATTTATAACTAATTCGTTTTGCTGTCCCCTAAGACAGTAGTCATAAGTGTGTGTGTGTGTGTGTGTGTGTGTGTGTGTGTATCTGTGTGTATTAGGTCCTGACCTTAAGGCCTCAAACTCTTGCTTGGCTTTTTCCACTCAAAGCTGACACCCTACCATTTGAATTATAGCTTCACTTCTGGCTTTTCTCTGATTAATTGTAGATAGGAATCTCATGGACTTTTCTGTTTAGGCTGGATTTCAACCGTGATCCTCAGATCTCAGCCTCCTTAGTAGCTAGGATTATATGTGTAGCAACCAGTACCCAGACAGTCATTACAAACTCAGGTGCTAGAAACAAGAATTTCTCCTTAACCATTTCACACACATACACACAAATGCATGACAATGCTATTAAGTACTCAGACTGTCACTGATTTAGAATGAACCAGCAATTTCAGAAGGAACCAGTTATATAAATCCTAATACTTGCTGTTACTGCCATTTATGTATGCATTTTCCCAGCAATTGTCCTTATCTGAGACAGCTCTTTTTCTTGTTGCATGATAAACTGAGGCTCCTTACATTCTTTCCTACTGAAGACTTCTTCCATCATGCCAGGAGAAATGTCCAGAAACCAGGGCCACTATTTAGTACCCTCTCTAATCTACCTCCTCAGCAAGAAAAGCTTCAAAGTCAAGCAATGATCTATAAAACCTGGAGTTTCTTAACCTCAGGGCACTTAGGATGTAGATCAAGAATAACCATTAGAATCATTTACTTTAATTATGAACTAAGTATGGCTTTTAAACATAGATAAGTGTTGTTTTTGTAAAATATATTCTGACTTCTAAATAAATCTCACAACTTATTTAAAATTGAGCACAGAAGTATTATGACCTAGAAATCATAATCCTAGTTATAGATCCAAAAGAACTAGAAATAGATATTCAAAGATACCTCAAAGATAAATTTATCAAATATAAATGAACTAGAAATAGATATTCCAAGATACCTCAAAAATAAATTTATCAAAGATAAATGTTTGTAATAGGCAAAAGTTTAAGCAATCTAATGGCCTATTATCAGAGATAAATAAACAATATGTGATATAGTCACACAATGGAACATTATTTAATGAAAAAAAACAGGTGAAATACATTTTTTTCATTAAAGAAGATATGGTAAGCTGGGTGCTGGTGGTTCATGCTTGTAATCCTAGGTACTCAGGAGGTTGAGATCTGAGAAACACAGTTCAAAGCCAGCCCAGGCAGAAAAGTCCATGAGTCTCTTATTTCCAATTAGCCACCAGAATGCCTGAAGTAGAGGTGTGGCTCAAGTGGTAAGGAGTAAGCCTTCAGTGAAAAAGCTAAGGGACAGTGCCCAGGCCCTGAGCTCAAGTCCTAGTACTGGTATGTGTACACACAAACAAACACGTGCATGCACTCGTGTGCGCGCACACACACACACAGAAGATATGGTGGGTAGTAGGTGTTATGATGCTCATCTGTAACCCCAGCACTGTGGAGGCTAAGGCAGGAGAATGGAGAATTCAAGGCTAAAACCCTGGCTGAGAGTGAGGTGAAAATACAGTGGGAAAAGAGACTAGAAGTCAAGAATTAAAAAGTCTAAAAGCCTAGGTTCAATCCCTAACCCTGCCTTTACTACATTTTTTAAAAACGCAGTCAAGAATCCTGTATAGATCCTAAAATATTAAGTAGAGTGAGGGAGAGGGTGGGAAAAGAAGGGGTAGGTAGAATGTTGAAAGGGATAACATTGACCAAGATATATTGTATTAAAAAACTGCTTTGTTAAATGACTACTCTTTTGTACAACTATTTAATAAAAAAATAAAAAATATGGGCTGCGAATGTGGCTTAGTGGTAGAGAGTTTGCCTAGCATGCATGAAGCCCTAGGTTCAATTCTTCAGTCCCACATGAACAGAAAAGAGCTGGAAATAGCACTGTGGCTCAAGTGGTAGAGTGCTAGCCTTGAGCAAAAGCAGCTCAGGGACAGAGCTCAGGTCCTGAGTTCAAGCCCCAGGACTGGCAATAATAAAATAAATGTGAACTAAAAATGTAAATCCTGGATAATGTAACTATTGTAGTATACTTTTAAAGTATTTCCTTTAAATATTTTAAGAGAATAAATTTTCTGTTCTTTTTGTGAACAACTGGAAGAGTATCACTTTTCCTGATCTTTAATGTGTCATTTTCTCTATATGAACCTCAGTTTCATTGTGTGAATAAGTTACATTTCATTCTAAGGCTAAGATAAAGAAAGTACATTGGAATCTCTAGTCCACTAGAAAAATAGTACTATTTAAAGAATAAATATGTGCTTTTGCTTTCTTATTTTATCCCTTATTTGAAATATTAACTAGTTTGAGGGAAAATATTAAAAATTTATTTATGCTGAAAGAAGTTACAATACAAGGTAATTCAAGTTGAGAAACCTAGACAGTTTTAGTCTGAATCTGTAGTAGCAGACTTAGGATCAGATTCTGTCCTGGGGAATAAATGTATAGTAATTATTTAGGGAGTTCTAGAATCAATTTGTAACTTGTGACTGCCTTTCCGATCATAAATGACGATGGAATGGGCAATTTCAAAACTACTGATATGTGGTTTTAGAAGAGGAATTTGAGTCTATTTTGGTTAGAATTCTAAATCAGGCTCTATGTGTAAAAGAGAAAAGGAGACAAATTCTAGCTATTCTTTTTTATTAGTGGCACAAGCTTCTTATAGAGTAAAATCTAACTTATTCAACACAATCAGGAAAGGTGGTAATTTCCATTTGCTAACAAAACAGAAAATCAAACTTTTTTTAAATACTTAAAGGAAATAATTTAAGTATACTAGAGTAATTCCATTATTTAGTATTTACATTTTTATATAGCTAACACAGCAAATATTTTTAACACCCTTTAGAAACAAAGATATTCAAATGTAAAATGGTATACTGGTTTATGTACATGATGGTACAAGCATATAATCTATTAGAAAAATGATAAACATCGTATCTGGTGTGGTGAGAGAAGTCTCAGATAATATGATTCTGGTGACCTGAATTCTAGTTCAAGGTCAGCCACTTGGTGATGTGTGTGATTCTAAGCATTTACCACGCCTTTGTTTCCTACCTGCACAATGAGAGGATTAAATAATCATTTTCTGCAAAAGATTTTTCGTTTTCAATTTTAAGCTATAGAACCTTTTCTTCAAACTCTTCCAAGAAGCCTATTGTTTGAAATTAAATAAACTCACTCACAGACATTCTTCTTGAAATAAGGTAAGAAGCCAGATGCCCATCAGCTTTCCTACTTTTCTAGCAGCCCTTGAGGTGCCTCTGAAGAAACTTTGGGGCTCCACAGAGCTGTCTGAAAACCACTGAGCCAGATAAAACCAAATAACCCTTCACATTCCAGTATCTTTGGATTTCACTAGAATATGCATTTTCAAATATCCTGTGTAAATCATTATTCTGAAGGAGCTATTTTATTATAAAAGTGTTTTTGGAAAATAGGGAAGAAAAAATTCAGGAAAGCTTTCCCATGCTTTCCATGCCAGTCTTGTTTCATATGACCAAACAATTAAAATAACTAAATAAAGGGATAGATTTTCACTTTTATTTTTGACGTATTTTCATAATATAACATATCTTAAATTTCATGTGAATGTTTTGAATTTAATTCTCATTTTTGTCCTTTTGAAGAAATAGCATTTTAAAGAACTACACACACACACACACACACACACACACACACACACACACACACTCTTCTAATACTCAATGTGCTCTTAATATCTATCCCATCACCATAGGCAATCAACATTAAATGCCAACCTACCCTCTGGTTAAAATCTAACTTGCTGCTCTAACTCATCTTTATAAAACTTTGTATATAGTTTAATCCTTTCAAATGCAACGGTGACACAAAGTATTACAGACTTTTAAAAACCTGTTCTCTTGAAAAAAAAATTGTGGAGCATCAGTAACCAGATAGTATTCTCAAATTTCAGTGATCTAGTCCATGGAGCCGTCCCCTCTGCACAGTGCTCTGTTTCATGCAGTACATGGCTTTAGCTGGCCAAATCTTTTTTTTTTCCCAATGAATCAGTAGAACAGTAAAGATCTTACTTTTTTTTTAAGCAGTGGCATATCAATGAGGCACAGATGTGTATTCCAACTCTGCATGGATGAGCACACTGTTCAATAGTGCTGGCTCACACGGTATCAGGCCGAGTTATCACTTCCCATGAAGGCACTCTTATCACCAGGGCCCAGAGAGGTGGCTGCAAATCGCAGCCTTTTTATTTTCAAGGCAGTTTTGCTGAACATTCAGGCTTCAAAGATTCACACTTCCAAAACTCTATAAGAGTTTGTGAACGCTCAATTTGCCAAAACTGTTTACAGTGTAATTGGGCACCGTACCTGTGTCCATGAGATAGCGAAGGCGCTTCTCCACCAGCGCGGCACGGGTGTCAATTTGCTTTTGCTCATTCTCTAGTGCTGCCAATTCTCCTACAACATACTGACTGGTGTCTTTGAACCCTTTCTGTTAACGAGAACAAACAGGAAGGAAAAAAAAAATCACTTGTAAGTTGCATTTTCCCTTTCTACAAACACTTAGTAAAGCACTTACTTAGAGAACCAAATACACCCTTAGTATCAGCCTTAGAACCGAAAAGCAACTTGTTCCCAGTGATTTAGAATATTTTCCTATGCCAAACTTTTGCAAATAGTGAATGTTTCAGATGTTTAACATTATATTTGTAATTGTGTACCTAGACATAATGTATTTAAAAAGCTAGCATGAAGTTAATTCTTTTCTCTTAAGAATTCGGTCACAATTTTTTTGTGGGGGGAGGCATGGACAAGGATAAAATTCAATTTTGCCCTAGCTGACTATCAAAACAAACCTTCCATTCAAAAGTATAATATACAAAGTAGAGCTTTACTAAGGAATTGATCCTTAAAATGTTTATACAGAAAGAATCAGAATTGTTCTATAAAAATATAAAGTTAAAAAGACCTTTTTACAGGGAACTATGTAAAACACTAAAAAATGATAAAAAGAAGTTTGTAATACCTAGCTAGCTTTTATAATTAAACATGTTATTGTGTTGATGAACTATTCTTAGCTGTAAATTCTAACCTGACAGGTGGTTTCAAACCTTGCTACATAGGATCTAATAAACTAGTAGACTGATTCAGCTAACCTTCCATAGAACTAGATTTTGTTTTCAATATGAAAATTTACTTTTCAAAACTATTTACATTAAAAATTATCATTGCAAGCTTTATTTGAAATAGGAATTCTGTTATAAAGTACCAGTACATCTTTCATTGTTATTTTTACACTAGAAATTTGAATAATAAGAACAGGGTTATTATTTATAAGGTTCTCACAAAAACAGATTAAGAATGGCCCCCTTTGGAATTTCTGTTTACCCTTCGCTATTTCTAGGGCTAAGGGACCTAAGGAGATGAGACATATAGAAGAGCTGCTTATTTGATTGCTCTTACCACCACTACTACTGTCATCAGCAATTATAACACTTATTCAGAGAAAGAAATGTGTATAATCTTTTGTCAAGTGCTTTCCTTTCTCTAAGAAACTATGAAGAACTATCTTTACAAACTCCTTAAACAATAAACACATCAATAATTAAGTAAATTGTGAGCACATTTTGGAATTTTCATGATCAATACACATATGTAATTCTCATTATGCTTATATACCTTCGGAACTACTAATTTATATTCACACATAAATTCAATTGAAATTGTTAAATTGGCAGCTGACAAATTTAAATTTCAAATATTTTAAGAAAGCATAAGACTCATATTTCTCAGAAAAGTTTGATTTAAAAATTCAAACTATTTAAAACTGATTTTGGAATAATTTTGTGTTTTTTGAATGTATTTACCAGATAGCAGAGCATTTTTAAAGGAGCCTTTTAAAAAAATCCCATCCAAAGGGACAAAAGTTTGCAAAGACAGTATGAATATCAAAGATATAAGAAAGTAGAAGTGGGGCTGGGATGTAGCTCAGTGGCAAAGCACTTGCCTAGCAAGTACAACGTCCTGGGTTCGATCCCCAGTACCAAAAAAAAAAAAAAAAAAAAAAAAAAAAAAAGAAAGTAGAAGTGATAAATGATTCACCACTTTTACTGATTAGAAGTTAAGAATAACAACAAATTTCATAATCAGATCTCTTTTTCTTTTGTATCCTGGAGAACAACAATCAGATTTCACTCAAGTGTTCTGTAACCATGCAAGTTACACTAACTCATCAGTATATTTCCTGTATTTAGATAGCCCCAGATCTAAAAGTGAATAACTTAAAGTGAGTAACATTTAGAGTCCAAAAGTACAGTTAGTAACTCTGAATGTACTTATAAGGATTTAAAATCCAACAAAGACAGATCTATGAAAATATTTGGACAAACTGTAGATAATAAAGTAGCACCATTAAAGAGAGCCATGCTTCCACACAAAAATTCAAGTAGAAACTTGTTCTTCCTGCTTCTGTCCCGCAGCTGTCCATCAAAAGCAGCTTTCTCCCTGCGGTCTATCAAATATTTCCCTCACAAATCAATTTTACACATGATCAGCCCATACCCCTACTGAGCTGAACCTCCCCGTTAATTAAGTGAAGAAATTACCATATATATTATATTAATGCAAACATCATTCAGCTAGTAATTCACGGCTGATCTGGATAATGGAAAGGTTGAACACCCATTAACCCAAGCCAACAAAATGGGTTGGCTGAGAAATTCTAGCAGGTCTCATGTGACTTTTCCCTCTAACTGCAGCTCTGCGGTATCTGCTATTGTAATAATTAAAATCCTCCCGGTAGATCAATACTGGAATCTCTTTATGGGAAGTGCCCTGATGGAAATGTCTCAAGGAAGCTGGGGCTTCGGAACTCTGAAAAATTCATTTTTTTTTATCTGACAATTATCACCACACTGCAGACTAATTCAACAGTGCACCCCTCTCACTCTGCTTTGAATGCAGTGGAGATTGACATCTTAAAAAACCTAACATCTCATTTTAACAAATAAAGGCACTATTTCCACATACAGTTTGGAATTATCAGCAATCATGAAACCACACAAAAAATTAATATACATTAAGCACTTCATCTTCTGATGGCTTCCTCTGAGTTTCAGTTATCGCTGCCTTCTCCTCATTTCCTTTCTTTGTATCTTCCTGTATTGATCTCTGCCTTTTCATCTCTTAAAAAAAGGAGAAAGACATGTAAAATTATTATAAAGCTTGATATTTGTGTATTGAAATGTGGATTTACATTATCAGCATATATATGTATACATATTTAAATACTGTTAAAATCATAAGATGGAAAAATTTAAAAAGTGTTCATACCTGGTCTATTCTCAACATATTGACTAAAAGACTGAAGTTGAGTTTTTCTGACTGTTGAATCTTTGCTGAACACAACAGGATTTCTAAAATGTTCTGTAGCTTTTGGTAGTCTCTCAGTCCGGAGATCTTCTGTGCCATTCTAAAAGTAAAATACATGGTACAACAATCCTAATTTTATGAACATGAAATTACACATAAGGAAGACAACTTTTACTAATTTAGGATCATGCTGACTTAGAGACTTTAGAAAGTGTTTGAAAGATTTTTTGAAGTACTCTAAATTGCTCAACAGCAAGTTGTACTGCCCATAATAATATTAATAGAAACTTTGAGATACATGGTTTACATCATTGATAACTTAGATACTGTGAACCCTTGTGTCTTCTAATGAGAGGTATTGTTTAAAACCATGTTTACCTCCTGTGCCCCCACTATTCTGCCCCATCAGTTTATACAGTCCCACAGACTTGTAGGACAAGAAGAAATAGTTTCTAATTTTATGCCCGTTGAGATAAACCACTAATGCTGGATGAAGGCTAAAAGGTAGGATTATAATACTACCCCACTGAACTGCATTTCATCAGCTATAACTTTCCAAAGCCAGATTTGTAAGTAAGCCCTTTACAGCTAAGGAAACTACAATTATCTTTTCTGGAGCTTCCTATGTTAATACTGGTAACAAATTCAAATGGTTCTATCAACAAGAAATATCCCAGAAGACTGAACCACTGCAGTGTGTGGAAGCCGCAGATACCGAGGTGCTGTGTACCAAACAAATATTTCATTTTATACCTAATCTTTTATTATTTTTATTAAGTGTTTTGAAAGTAAATAGGGAAAGGCTAAGATGCATGACTAATAGCTAAGCCTGCTGAATGCTGAAACTGGTTATCAAAAGCTACCAAGACTTTGCCCTTCCTCTGCATTGAGACAATCAGTAATGAGGGAGCCCTCCAATGGCCTATTCTCTAGCCTCAAGGAGGCCTGGGATACAGAATTCTCAAGGGAAGGTAACAGTTTATCCTTTTCCACAAACACAGAATGCCTCATTAATAAATGTGTAAACTGCATTTTATCATAAAAATAAAAAAAACCCAATCAACTCTGGAAGCTTCAAGAACAGATGGACTCTATATGTTCTTTATAAACATCATTTTCAAAATCTTAGCTAAAAAACATTCATACAAAGGCATCTACTTAAAACACACCTTTTTTTTTGGAATACGTTTAAAAAATTACTAGATAATAGTTTTTTGGAGAACAAAATGAATCTCATTCATATAGATGATTAAACTTTAAGAATGAGATACCCTATTTTTTAAAAAAATTAACATATTTATCATTAATATCATTCTTTTATCTAGCTACGTGAAATCAGGATAGAAATAATTTTTGCTTTTACTTTTAAGATTATATGAAGCTTACTGATAGTATAATAACTATCCAAGAGTCTGAAACTCAAGTCTTTATCAAAATAAACAGAGTTAAATTATTTTAGGCCGAGCAACATGCTAAAATATCAGTGTAATTAGCTAGCAAATCCCATCTTAAGAAACCTTTTTATGAGTAGGGACTTCTGCCACTTTACAAATGTATTCCTCTAAACCCACTAATTCAGTTAGCCTTTTCAATCCATTGTATTATTCTTAGGCCAGCTTCCTTCTGCATTAAATCCACTGCAGAAAGCTAAATTGAACGCAAAAAATCAGACCTGATCCAGGCTTCCTTTTGTTAAAAGATAGAGACCAAAAGTCTTCTGTTACTGCCACACACTTTCATCACCAATTTATAGAAACCCACAATATAGGGGAAAAGCAATGAAAGTCATTGTTTTGGGACTTCAAAGCATCTCTGTGTCAGGGCAAGGAAATCCTTTCAGTCAGCAGGGCAATCCACACAGTCCGCAGGTGGGTAAAAAGTTATACAGAACCTAAAGTGTCCTAAAGCTAGAGAAATACTAATGGTACACTATGAGGAAATGAGGGAACATGTGGATGGAGATAATACAGTGTAATAACAATAACTGATTTATAGTACGTGTCATTTTAGCTAAAATGCAAGATTTATAATGGCACAAAACACGTGAATATCTTAAGCACTTATATTTGATTATATTATTGCATTCACATAAAATGGACTCCTAGAAATAACAAAGTTCACTTAAATGCACAGAAAATTGAAGATGGTAGAAAAATGTACTAAATTAGGTAATATTCTTATCAAAAATACATATAGATATAGAAGATATACATATACAACTGAACAGTTTCTATGTATCCTGTGATTTTTTTACTTGAACTAGCAATTGAAAGGAAGAATTTCTCTCAAAAACAGCATATGAAAACGAATCATAACATATTAAATTTGTTGGCTACTTAATAAAAGTTCTTAAATCTTATTTTAATGTAAATAATCTGGTAAGCAATTATCTTTAGAATATATAAAGTGTCAGTAGAAACAAGTGGTCAATTAGACTTACCTTAATGTCTTGCTCTGAGCTCTCAGTTATAGCTTTCTGGGCAGCACTGGAAAGTGAATTTGCCACCTGTGGCTGAGCTTCCAGGAGTTTCTTCAGCTTCAACTTACTATTTTGTTCTGTTAAATATGCAAATACCATGAATAACAAGTAAGATTTATTTAGATGTATATTCTACTAATTGTAGGCAACATCACAAAAATATTACTATATTTTAAAAGAAAGAAGAAAAGGGCATTAGGGCTGTGAGGCAACAAATCAGATTCTAGACATGTATAGAGTTCTTAAGACATGTATTTTGCCCTCAGAATGATTTCCCATAAAGAGTACAGTCACAATCAATATACCTGATGTTAACCAAGTTATGCTATTGGTAATGTTGTTTTTTTGAAAAGCTAAGCTATACAGAATATATATATATATATATGTAACTGCATAGGTTATATATAATAGTGAACTAAATAGTTAAATAAATAAGTATATTTGATTTAAAATTTTATTATTTTGTAATCTCATTCTTTTAGTATGTTAAGGTCATTTATGTAATACCATCTTAAACATGTTTCTTAACTTGCTCTAAGTCATATACATTCTTAGAGTTCAGTGTTAAGTGTGTACATATATACATATATTTATATATCCAGCATTGAAATGGTATATTTTCAAATACTTGCTTTGCAGATAGCAGAAATATCAGATTATCATGTTTTTAGAATTAAATCAAGATAAAAATTAAAACAGAACTATAATTTTTACAAGCAGTTTCAAATTATTTTTAAATACATTAATCTGTAATAGTAAAATAGTTCTGAATAAAGTAGAAATAATTTTTTTTACTTTAATAATTTCACACAAGGCAATCTTTAATAAAATGGTTGTAAAAGACATGCCAACCATTTGGTGAATGATATTTTTCATAAAGATTAATAACTTTTCTAATTATAATACTCTTAATAAATGCTATTATCATTGCTTTCATGCAAATTGGTCAGTTTATATTGCTAGGCTTCTTTTTTAAAACAATATCTGATGAACTATGGTCAAATCAAGATAAAGATTAAACAACTTATTATTAAAACATTATGACTTTTATATACATATTAAAAAAGAATTTTGGGAAAAATACAGCAAGGATAAAGATCATAATATATTCTCTGTGCTTTAATTCCAGTTTGCCTTCCTATTTCTTACTGCCATAAAGTAAAACACGGATCTGAACTGGAAGCCAGTATATATCCATGCCAACACTTACTTAAGTGCTTAAGAACTATAAACAATACAAGCTAACCTCAAACAGGAAGAGTAAGATATGGTTTCTACATTGGTATAAAGTTAGGAGAGAATTCTTTTTAAAAGTCTAAGAGTCAAGCCTGTTAGGATTAATTAACCATTAAAAAAATAACACCCACAAAGTTGCAATAGCTGTAATTGGAAAACTCTTCTAGTTTTTTTACCCTCTTCCTAATCTACCATAAAATACAGACATATGCATTATTTATTGCCACTAATTTTATACAAGTATAAAGCAAGTGCTAAACCTTCAATTCTATTGTTATGTATCTTATCAGTAAAGGTATACTATGGTTCCTAAGAAAGTATTGGGTGTTAATTGTAATAATAGGATAGGTAGGCAACAACCAATATATTCTCATAAAGAAAAGGCAAACCCAAGTTCTTCAATTTTTAAGAAAGAGTAAGAGGTATTCTTGTTGAGTTAATAATTATTGAGTTAATAATTCAATTTTTTCTTATATATCAGACTTCTCTTGAACTTGCACAATTATACTGCTATCTAGCTTTACTATAATTTAATGCCAGGCCATGAAGGAGTTACTGTTAAAAGGAGATTTTTTTTTCAAGTATTCTCTCTGGTTAGAAAACCTTGGTCAACTGTCTTAGAGAAGTAATGACTTTAAACAGGGAAAAATACCCAAAAGCAGGTTAGCATTATAGGGGTATGCCATTGATGAAAAAAAAAATGCCTCATTAAATTGAAACAGATCACCAAAGAGTGACTTCTATAAGTATTTAAGTAATTCTACAGGTTAACAAAACTTGTACTGATTACTTGTAGCTAGCTTGTAAAGGCAATTCATGGAACGTTCATCTGTTAAAAACTACCAAAAAAAAAATCTGGTGGTTCATGCCTGTAATTCTAGCTACTTAGGAGGCTGAGATTTGAAGGTCAGTTTGAGGCAGCCCTTGGCAGGAAAGTTTGTGAGACTCTTATCTCTAATTAACCACCAAAAAGCAGGAAATGAGGCAATCATTCATGTGGTAGAACACCAGTCATGAGCAAAAAGGTTTAGAGACAAGAGGCCAGATTCTGAATTTAGCCCCAGTATTAGCATAAAAACAAACAAAACAAAACAACCCACCAAGAAGTAACTTTTATTTTTAAAGGAAAGCATCTTTATATTTTAAAGAAGAACTTACAGAGATGAATGACCAATGTGATTCATTGATTTACTAACATAAGATATGACATTAACTTAGTTGTAATGATAATGGAAATTAAGCAAAATAGGAACTATATTTAAATATTTAATGTAAGCATAGAACTTGCAAAATAATAATATAACTAAGACTATCCATATTTTTGTTTTGCTTGTTATTTGAGAAACAAGGACTCATGATATAACCCAAGCTGGCCTGAACTTGCTGTATAGCCCATGCTCATCTAGACCTCACTTTACCTCTGTATTGGCTGCTCCAGTGCTAAGCTTACAGGCATATACTACCACATCCAGCTTTAAGACTTTAAATTCCATACTAAATAAAAAAGTCAGATTCATGGTTTGCATTTACATTTGGAGTATTCAATGGATACACCATATATACAATGTCAAACCAACATATTTAAACAGAGAAGAGAACCAGTTATCGAATGCCTACAAATTGCCTCATATAATATAAAACACAGGATTGCATAATACTAATAAGAGAACACAGTTACAATTTGCTATTCTAATGACTTTTAGCACTCAACCTAAAATAAAAGAGATAAAATAAAACTCAAAAACGTTAATGAAAGCAGATATAGCTAAATGATTTGTGATAGCCACAAATGAGGTAAAACTATAAAATAAGATTATGAGACAATAACAATAAAAGCATAAAGTTTGCCATGCAGCAGGACACAAAACATTTATAATTTGAAATTACCAGGAGTATCAAGGTCATTTTCTAAGTTAGTAAGTTCATCTCCGCCTCCTACAACAAAGCCTTCAGGAATTTCCTCGTTAGTATCTATCTCAATATTATCATTTTCATCTGTAAGAACATGTAGCAATAATGTTAGCATGTTATTTGTATTTTATATCCTTTGTTCAAAATACTAAAAAAGAAAGAAACCAGTATTTTAAAACTGAGTTATTAAAACTAAGGTCTGACAAAGACAAGCAACTTAAGAAATCAGTTTCAAGTCATTTTTTTACTGCTGGATTAACATTTATATTTTAAATTCTTATATCAAAGATGAATTATCATATCAAAGCATAACAAACGTTTTGACAATTTGCCACCTATTGTCTGTGCTGTCTCTGAGTCACTGAACTCCTTGAGTCCTTTTATTTTAACCTATAATCTATTAAAATGGTATATAAAAATGGAGTTAACATGATGAATCATCAAATAGTATCTTGAGAACTTATTTTTAGCATTCATTGGATACTGAATAAACACTTAAGTTCTTATAGACCTGTAGCTATATTTAAACCATTGTAAGAAGATCTGTTTTTCTACTAAGGAGTCATTATTCCCAAAGCATTAAGAATAAAAGTCAAATACTAGAATACTATATTTTATTTATTTATTTTTTGTTTTTTTGTGGTGCTGGGAATTGAACCTAGAAATTTATACATGTTAGGCAAGCACTCAACCACATCCCCAGGCCTTAATATAGTTCCATTATATAGTAGAATGTTTAGAAACAACTAAGACAATACACCTTGGAAGAGCTAAAATTAGGACAATTATTTAAAAATATTAAATATACAGAAATGAGGCTGTATAGCACTATTTTATACCCTTAGTAAAATGTTATAGGTTAGAAATTGAGTCTTTTCTATATTAAAATTTTCTATTATATAGAAAAAAATCTTTTCAAGGCCTAGTAATAAAATTGGTAATTTTGAATTCCACACATTTGCAGAGACATACGAACAGTCTTATTTACATATTATATATTTGTAATATACTATGGACCTTTTGGATAGATATAGATATATAGATGTCTACATCTATATTAGTTGTTTAGCTCTGGAAGTTGAAGTATACATACACACATACATACATAGTTGTTTAGTTCTGGGAGTTGATGAATATCCTTGTTATTCTCCTGCATATTTTTTCTTTTCTAGATATATTTTTATTGTAAAAATACTGTACAGAGGGGTTACAGTTACATGAGTAGGATAATGAGTACATTTCCTATCAAGCATTGTTACCTCCTCATTTGTTTTCCCTACCATCCATCCCTCCCAACCTCCCTCCCGCACACCCCAAAATTGTAAAGTTCATTTTCAACATAGTGTCTTGTACATCTCACTGTTACAATGGGTCAACCTGTATCCTTATTTAAGCATTTTGTTATATCCCTTCCCCTCCCCAAATTATAAAAATTATAAGTCAAATGAACCCCAAGACAGGACACAAGTGTTTTTTCTTTCTTGCGATTGTTTTTAATGTACTTATAATGCACTATGTGATTCTTTTGTTTGTACTTCCCCCATAGTATAACCCCAGTTTTCACTGTATCTGATTCAGGTGTCCTGCATCTCCCGCATATTTTTATTGGACATTTTTTGCTAATGGTGATACATTCCAAAGATTTTTTTTCAAATTGAGAAGTTTCAGAATTCCTGAGCTTTACCTTAATTCTTCAACATTTATGCTCCAAAACTGCACATGATTGATGTTTTTTGCTTCCCAAGTAAATATGTACTAAGAACATTACATAATTACATGTACTTTGTAAACCATTTAGAAGAAAATAACAAATACAAAAGACTGAAAATGTTCCCTGTGGGTAGTGGGACAGCAATAAAATTAGTAAGTGCTTTCACAGAAGTAGCTAAAGCATTATACATGACTTCAGTTAAGTACACCCAGTTGAGAGATCTGTTCAGATCAACTATGCTTATAATAAACATTTAACTCATTTCACAAATGTCATTTCATCAACGTCATGTTCTTCAAATAGTTTTGTTGCTTAAATGAATTATTTTATAGGTGTTAAAAAGCGGACACAAACACTTTTTACTATTATTCTGTATTGGAGAAAATTTACTATTCATAGATTTAGGGGGTCTGGTATAATATACTTTGTTGCTATCAGTCAGTATCCACTGATTATTACTGATCATAATTAACCTAGAGCAAAAGTAGAAATTTCAATATTCATTCCTTCACTCAAGGAACTTCTACCTACAATTAGCAAAACTCTGTGTTAGATGTTGAAGCGATACCAAATTCTGCAAGACATTTATTCTTCCTGAAGGGAATACATTGAAATGATTGTAATACCCCATAGGATAGGTGTTAATCGGGTAGAAATAAAGTATACAACAGATTCAAAAGGTAAAAAGATGACTCTGTGCTTGTGACCAGGAATTCTTTCTTGTAAGTGCTAACCTTTAAATTAGGTCTTGAGAAGAGTATAGAATTTCAAGAGGTACAATTGAGAGAAGATCATTATAGACTTGAAAGGAGAAAAGGGTAGGTTATGTTAAGAGAATATTATAAAGTCCAATTTGGCTCAAGCATACGCAGTGGGAAATAATAGGAGGGAGGACTTGAAAGGCAAAATGTAGAAAGTATAGAATAATAGAATGTTTTACTTGATAGAAATGAAGAAATGATTGTGCTGTTGCATGAGCAGCACTGTACTTTACAATATTAAACAGTTTCCAAGCTAAGTATCTTCTTGTAGACATTTGTAAAGTATGTATAATTTATAAGTAGTAAAATAAATAATGAAGTTTATATCTTTTCTAAACAAGAGGAGCTTCACTATTATCTCTGCAATATCACTCATGATTAAATTCTCATATTCTACTTAGGTGAAAGAAAAAGCAATATAGGGTCTATGTATGGGAGTGTGACATGCATGTGACATCATCCTTCATGTAAAATAATAACCTTATGTGCTGGACTAGAGGACAGTAGAGCTGGAGGTAGGAAATTCAGGTTGAAATTCAGGAATAACTTGGAGGCAAGAGGTATGGGGAGTCTAATCTAAGATAAAAAGAACTGAGGATAGTTATGACACGATTTAAAAGCTTATTAGATATTGGGTTATAGAGAAGGAAAACTGAATCTCCACCCTGTGTAACTAGAATGGTGGCTTCTTTCATATTCCTATGAAAAGGACTAATTAACTATGGAAATGCAGTTAGATATAGGTATTTTCAGCTACCAAGAATATGTTCAAAAGTGTACCTTCTTTTATTACCCATTTATACAATGCCAGGTTCTGGTATAATGTTAAATAGATGCTATTTATTTTATTTCCAATTGATTACATTTGGGGTAATTTAATATTTATATACGTATTGCTAATCTTGGCTAAAAGGATTACCATTTGGGAGGGCAAGAGTAAGAATTGATCTCCTATACAGCTCAGATCTTCTTAAGACTAGATTCCTACTTCCTTTCTATTCACTAACTTCAGTTTTACAATGAACCTGAATTCCTTTTATCAGTTAATACTACACATTTCCCAACACACCTGTGGAAATGCTCTAAACGCATTCTAGCAGAACTAAAGTGGATGTCCATTTGTGTGCACATACATGTATACTATTAAAGATAATATCATATATGAATATGAATATAGATGAAGATATAGATATCTTTTATGGCTAACCACTGAAAATCCAGTAGGTGAGCAAGGCAGAAACTAAACTAGAGATTCATTATGTAGGTGAATCTGGTTTGTAAGTATGGCATGTATTATGTGGGCAGGAAAATGTAAAAGGAGATTAGATGTGCACTGGAATGTGAAAAATGCATTTTGGTTGGCTCTGTATAAGAGTACAAGCAAAATAGGGATCCCAACAGTGTGAATTACAGCACAGCAATAAGGCTAATCTTATACTTTATGGGTGAATAGAATACTTATAGATAAACAGAATGTCTGGTGACAACAACAACAAAAGAATTTCTACAATTCTAAAGAAATAAACTGAGGCTATTAATATGTACTTAGAAAAAAATCAAGATGGTCAAAAAATTCTCCATTATGGTTTTTAATATTCTTAGCAAAAGCCCCTTAAAATTCATATACTTATAGTTTGATAAGTAGCACAAAAGTTAGCACAATACTAATTGCTATTAATAGAAGTTGAAAATTGGAAGTTTTGAAGGGCTTTAAGATTTTATTTTGTCTCAACAAATTCAGGTAAATCCACTTTCCATATCTGAAATAATAAGGATCAGAAAGGCCCGCAAACATTCTCAAGGACACATTCTCAAGGCTCATAGTTGTAGTCCTAACTACTTAGGAGATTAATATTGGGAGGATAATGGTTCAAGGCTAGCTATGTCAAAAGGTGTGTAAGAACCCAAGTCAAACAACAAAGAGTGCTGGACACGGTGGCATATTCCTGTCATCCCAGTGATATGGGAAGTATAATAGAATCAAAGTCCAGTCAGGCATAGGTAAAAAGAAAACTCTATTTAAAAAGCAAATTAAAAATGGTCGATTTGAAATGTAAACCAAAACATTGTTTTCCAGGTGCTGGTAGCTCACTCTGAAATTCTAGCTACTCAGGAGGCTGAGATCTGAGGATAGCAGTTTGAAGCCAGCCCAGGCAGGAAAGTCCATGAGACTTTTGTCTCTAGTACAGCCAAAAGTGAAGCTCTGGTAACAGCACTAGTTTTAAGCAAAAAAAAAAAAAAAGGAACAATATGCAGTCCCAGTACTGACACAAAAAACAGAAACAAACACACAAAAAAGCCCTAACCTTCAAACCCCACATTATTTTATGTAAGTCAAAAGGAGGCAAAAATATCAGTTTTAAGTTACACGATCCCAATCTAACTCAAACTAAAGTGATAAGCTATAGAACATATACATAAAAACATAAAATAGTCACCACCTATCATGCTCGCTACTTGGGAGTGGAAAATTGGTAAAGTCACAGTTCAAGGTCAGCTTGGGCAAAATGTTCCTGAGACTTTCTCAATCAATAGCTGGGTAGAGCATATCAGTCATCCCAGTAGGAGGCTGAGATTGTGAGGATCTCAGTTCCAGGATAGGTTGAGCAAGAAATGTTTTCAAGACCCTGTCTCAACAGAAAAATCAAAACATCATGGTCTGTGTCTGTCATCCCAGCTATTGTAGAAAGAGTGTCCTGGGCAAAAAGTGACACCTCAATCACAAAAATAACTGGGCAAAAAGGGCTCATGTGATAGAGTCCCTGACTATCAGGCACAAAAATATGAGTTCAAAAAATCCCCCAATATTAAATATATAATATGAAATTATAAATATCATCTTAGAGCACGGTAGCTACTTACTTTACAAATGTGGCTATGTACCATAAATGAAAATGTAGCATTTATTTACAAAAATAAAACCTTAACAAATACGCAAAGCAAAAATTCAGGCCAAAATCTGTGAACAGTATCATATATCTCAAAACAATGTTGTCAAACTTGTCAGAGATCTCTACCTAGTTTAGTAAAACAAATACAATGGACTTACAAGTTTGTTACACAACATAAACACAACAATGTCAATATCATCATTTCTAATCACTGTTGTCGTCGTCATCATCATCATCATCATCATCATCATCATCATCATCATCATCATAGAGGACTAAACATGTGGTAGGCAAGTGCTCCACAATTGACATATACGTTTAGCTACTTTTTTTTTTTTTTTTTTGCAGTCCTGGGCTTGAATTCAAGGTCTAGGCACTGTCCCTGAGTTTTTTGTTTTTGTTTTGTTTTGTTTGTTTAAGGTTAGTACTCTACCACTTGAGGCACAGCTCCATTTCTAGCATATATTGGAAATAAGAGTCTCATGAACTTTCCTGCCAAAGCTGACTTTGAACCTCAGATCTCAGCCTCCTGAGTGATTAGAATTATAGGCATGAGCCATTGGTGCCTGGCCTAGAATGGGATTGTTAAATGAGGCTACAACAAGCATATACCTACAAAATAACTACAAAAACTGGAATCTAGCACAGGTGTGATTCTCTTATTTACACAAGAATTAAGCTATATGTAGTTATAATAGGATGCAATTAGATTGCTTGAATACATAACTATACATGACCTAAAATACCTTGCATATATGTTCTGTGAACATCATAAAGCTGAAGGTGCTTCATTTCAAACTTAAGAAGTTTGCTTTTCTTATTGAGCCTGGTTGCTTGCTTGAGAGCAAGCAGGTTCAAGCAGTAGGTCTGAGTGATATGTCTCTAGGAAGTTGCACTCATCTATTGTATCTAGTCTTTACTATGCTCTTCTTTGTCACTCTGTACTACTGCTTCTAAAATCTTCCTATTCTAGTATGCTATCCAGGTTGGCCTCAAATTATTTCTCTCCCTTTCACATTATACCTTAGCAAAAGTTTGTAGATCTGATGGATCATACTATTCATTCTTTACTCCTCATATGTCAACCTTGCAAGGGTAATTTCCACTTAGGAAACTTGTAAACACAAATGAATTTTTTTTTGGTTGGTTGTGGGGCCTGAACTCTTGGCCTGGGCGCTGTCCCTCAGCTCTTCAGCTCAAGGCTAGTGCTCTACCACCAGAGCCACATCACCACTTCTGGCTTTTTCTGCTTATGTGGTGTTGAGGAATCGAACCCAGGGCCTCATGCATGCAAGGCAAGCACTCTATCACTGAGCCACTTTCCCAGCTCCAACACAAATGAATTTTGATTTGCTATTCTATAGTTTGTTGATTCCTCATTTACGACTGTGGATGATTTTGCTTAATAGGCAGATGTGTAAGTCTGATGGTTGTCTTTTAGAAAGGACTTTTATCCCTTCACTTTTCCTAAAGGACTCTCCTTACTTCCTAGTCTGAATAGCTAAGATCAGATCCATTCTGATCCATGTTCCTTTATAAGTACAGCCCAAGATACATCACTGAGGACGAGAAATAAGTCTACTCTACTTGTTTAAAATCAACCTTAGCTCTCATTAAGAGTCTACCATATGATGTAAGGCTGATTCCAACATCCTTAAATGCTGTGTGGTACGGGGTAAATGGACCTGGGTGACTTTGTTTAGGGCTGGACATATATAAGACCTGTGAAATCATTTGGTACATGAGAGAACAGACAAATAATGTTTCTTGTTGGCTGCCCATGGTCCATCTGCTTGTGTTGCTAATTTTGCATGGCCTTTAATAATGTTGTAAGTATACAAATGTTCCTTAGCAGAAAAGGGAACCTGACTTTTAGGCATATCCTCATAAGATATCTGTCAAACTCTGCCCCTTCTTTATTTCACTTGACTTTCCCTCTTTTTAGTCTTGTAGTTCTTGCCATCTTGCCAGATCAAATCCTTATTTGTTTACTTTAACTTTACCTTAGTAATTGAATGATGCCTAATGCAGGTGTCCACTTTCTCCCTCTCTTTGTCCCCCGCTCCCCCCTCCCCACCGTAGGGCCTAGGGCTAGAACTCAGAGCCTGGGCATTGTCCTTACGCTTTTCTGCTCAAGGCTAGTGTTATACCACTTTGAGCAATAGCTGTACTTCTGGTTTTCTGGTGGTTAACTGGAGAAAAGAGTCTCATGGACTTTCTGCTTGGGCTAGCTTTGGACTTCAATCCTCAAATCTTAGCCTCCTGAGTAGGTAGGATTATAGGCATGAGCCACTAGCACCCAGATGCTCTTATTGTATAGAAAACACACACTGTTTGGACTATAACATTGACAAAGTTTCCTTGCTTGGTCTATTCTTTATGTATCCTTGGCTAGGAGATTTCAAAAGCTGTATCATTTTAATTCCTTTTTTTGGGGGGGGGAGTCCAGTCGTGGGGCCTGAACTCTAGGCCTGGGCGCTGTCCCTCAGCTCTTCAGCTCAAGGCTAGTGCTCTACCACTTAAGCCACAGCACCACTTCTGGCTTTTCTCTTTTTGCTTATGTGGTGCTGAGGAATTGAACCCAGGGCCTCATGCATGCAAGGCAAGCACTCTACCACTGCCCCTCTTCCCAGCCCCTCATCATTATAATTCTTAACCTTTCAAAGTTTGACATGATTATCTGTTCAACACTGGGGGAAAACTTAAAAGAAACACTGATAAATTGCCACCCTACTCTAACTATTGTGATACTAGCTTTAGGATGCCATGGGAAGGTGGCATTAACAGGATTACAACAGTCTATTAGGAGGATAAAGACTGGATGGGGGTTTTCTATTATTCAGAGATATAAGGAAGCAAATATAAAGACTTCTATATTTATAAAGAGAATTTCAGGATAAAAGAAACATCTTGCTTTTAATGATAAATCAAAACAAATTACCACAGTATTATATAAATGTAGCTGTGAGTAGTTACTGAAATTGCAACAGGGTTGGGCACATGCCTAGCATATACAAGGCTTTGAGTTCAATATGGAAGGAAGGAGAGAGAAAGGGAACTTAAAACAGCAATCTTAAATCAAGGAGTTGAAAAGCCAAGAGAAGGATTTAGTTAAGGTATCTACATACTGAGAAGTTCAGAGGGACAGGTACATAGCTGATTGTAAAACAAATTTATGGAATGCCATATTAGATGCCATAGGTGCTAGTTTGAGTTCTCTATGCAACAGGGGCTTTTCAAGATAATGAATCAACTAGAAATCTCATCAGTAAGTTTTAGTTTACTTTAAAGAAACTTATCATTAATCTAAAAATAGATTACCTTTGTTTTAATCATGTAAAGTGTTATTCAAATCCTGACTTGTTTACTCTTCAGGATGATTTTAGAATTCTAAGATTAACTCAGGCCAAATGGCTGGTATATTTCCAAAAATAATAGGTTTCATACTAAAAAAAAAACCTACCTCATAGGCCTCGAGTATACTATTAAATTTTAAAAGTTCCAAATTTAAGATGTCCAATTACAATTCTCTTTATAAATATAGTCCTTGTCCCAACAGTAAGCTTAAAATAATCTCAGCAGATAATGAAGAAAACTTTTATAGTGAAGGAAGTCAGGAGACTAAACAGAAACTGATATGGGACTTATTCAGAATTCTGACATATTAGGCTGTAATGGCAGAATTATTACCCAACCGATTTTATAAATATCTTATTCAAAGTGAAAGTTTTGGGGCTAGGAATAGAGTGTGGACCTATTATTATGCACATGGTCTTAGATGCAACCCTAAGAACAAAGACAAGTCTTTCATATCAAAGCTCATCACTCATAAGTCTTATAATCTAAACATTACTTACTACTACCACATTTACTTACTACTAAGACACTTAACGAAGTATCATGGGGTATTGCAAACCAAGGCTTGTATGAGTTTTCTATTAAAGACAGTAATTTCTGGTCTGTTAGAAATTAAACCAAAAGGTTGGTTTACAAACAGCAACAGTAAGCTTGTGATTTACTATGCTTCCTTTAGTTTTTTTTTTTTTTTTTGCAACATATCAATAGGTTAGCAACTTTATGTATTTGATGTAACATACTGAAAAATCCCAAAGGTCCACTGCAGATTTCTGGGTTGTCTGTAGAATATGATACAAGATTCTTTAACTCACCTCCAGATGCCTTTGACCTTTCTTTCAACTTTTCTGCAGCCATTTCACCATAGCTGGGAAGTTCTGACATCTTCACTCCAGATCGAGCTTCTGCTATTAGCTGACGAGCTCTCTCTCTCAGCTGCCGACGTCGCTCTTCATCTTGCTGCTAAGATATATTGAACAGTTGCCAACTCAGTAATTGACAGAAATGCAATTTCATTTTCAATCTGATCATCATGATAGTAACTGGTTTACAGCATGGTGCTTGCCCCACATTATAAATAGGATGCTCTATATCAGTTGGATGTCACACCATTTTAAAAAGGCATTCTAGAATCAGATTTTTTTAAACTGACAAATTATTATAGTAAAATGCCCATTAAAAATTCAAATTAAAATATTTGGCAATATATTATTGAGGAAAACTCAGGAATTGTTAATAAGAGAATCCAACTTTACAGAAGGAAGTCACAAGACAGACTTTAAATTAATATCTTGCTTTTTAAAGAATAGAGTATAACTATTTTCTAAGAAAGGCATTGAGCACTGCTATCTTTGATAGCAGCAAATAAATTGGACAAATATAAGAATGGTATTTTTCTATGGAGCAGGAGTGGGAATAGATCAGTACATAATTCTGATTTAAAGATGAGCAATAACAATAACCCAATAGTGATATAAAATTCTTTTTTGGCTATTCCTTCTGTTCCCAGATGAACAATGAAAAAAATAATGATAAAAGTCTAACATAGGTTTTGAATCTACTAAACTAGAATTAAGAGATACAAATAATCAATGTGAAATTATTTTGTAAGCTTGAAAGCAAATAAAATAATCAATATGACAAAACAAAGATTGCAATAATCTGGCTCTAATATATCTTTGTAGTGTTACCCCTTAACATTCACCTCCTAACCTCATAAAACCTTGTATTTATTCACAAAAGAATTGCATGTAGCATGTAGTTTCATGTACTTGTGGCTCTCAATGTTCTTTTCTTCTCCTTAACTCCCACTCACTCTTCAACACACAAACACACACACACACACACACACACACACACAGAGGCGTGAGCCAGTCCTGGGGCCTTGACCTCAGGGCACAGCCCTGGAACTGTTTTTTCTTAAGGCTAACACTCTACCACTTGAGTCACAGTTCGACTTCTGGTTTTTTGGTGGTTAATTGGAGATAAAAGTCTCACAGACTTTCCTAGCTTTAAACCTCAATACTCAGATCTCAGCTCCCTGAGTAGCTAGGATTATAAGTTATGAGCCACCAATGGCCAGCTTGTGGTGTGATACTTGTCAAGTTAAAACTCTGTAGATGTGTACATCTGAGTAGATTTGAGCTACTTAAAGGTATGAGCTAATCTCATTTATCTTTGATGCTCTGGTCTTTAATACAAACCTTGGTAACATGCTAGACGCTACACAAATTTTAAGTATAGTACAGGGATATACTTCAGTGGTAAAGCACATATCTAACATGTGCAAAGCCCTGAGTTCAATCTGTAGCACTGTCCTCTCCAACATGTTCTGTTGATTACATACTAAAGCTAGCCCAGAGGGATTAAATGCCACTGTCATTTTAAAGAGAGTAGCAAGTTTTGACTGCATTAGAGCATGTGGTCTTGAGGATGGAACCTAGGCCCTTGTGATTGCTAGATAACACTGTACCAAGCTCCACTTCAGCCCTAATGAAGATAACATGTAGGATGGATTACTTTAGTGTGGCTGTCGTTGGAAAATATAGATTGCTGCAGCATAGTATGAATATACATTCCCCACCAGCTATTACTCAGAACTTTAATAATAGTAGTCCTTGCTATAATTTGTAACTATTTTGAGGGGAGCATTAACTAGCTGGTTTTTGTCATTAACTGGGATATTACTCAGCTCCCACCAGAGACACAGGGTAATTAACTGACTCTTTTCCTTTGATTACTAATTTTTAAGAGTTGTTTCAAAAGCTGTGTCACAGAAAACATGTCAGTAGCTCTTCTTTTTTTTCCATTTTTTTTTTTT
>NW_012267279.1:3062191-3067407 GCF_000151885.1 Dipodomys ordii | reverse complement strand
TAGCGTCTAGCATGTTACCAAGGTTTGTATTAAAGACCAGAGCATCAAAGATAAATGAGATTAGCTCATACCTTTAAGTAGCTCAAATCTACTCAGATGTACACATCTACAGATTTTTAACTTGACAAGTATTACACCACAAGCTGGTGGCTCATACTTATAATCCTAGCTACTCAGGGAGCTGAGATCTGAGCACTGAGGTTTGAAGATAGGAAAGTCTGTGAGACTTTTATCTCCAATTAGCCACCAAAAAACCAGAATCGATGATTTCCTAGGCTACAGATGATTTCCTAGGTTAGGCCAAAAAAGGGACATACCCACTTGAAATTCTTGCATTCTGGTAAAACTCAGGTGACATGCTGTGAGAAGCCCACGTCCCAACCAAGTTCAGCTTTGAATCACCATGGCCCAGATGTTAGACATATGAATAAAGAAGTTTTCAAGCCTAGGGAGGTAGCATAGTGATGAGTGCTTGTCTAGCAAGCTTGCGCCTATGCTTGCAATCTCTAGCATGCCTCCTTGATACCTCTTCCCAAAAATCCTTCAGATGATCCTAGTATCTAACCATTTTGTTTTTTGTTGCTGGTGGTGTTTTTCACATCTAGCAATTCTGGACTTTGAAGAATTTGATAACCATTCATTCAAGTGTTTTCAGGTGAGGCCTCGGATAATATGGTATAGTGACAAAGCATCCTAACTCACAGAATCTGAGAACCTAACAAGACCTATTTCTACAGTATTAGACTTGGGATAGATTATTACATAACTGTTGTAATTGAAGCATATATTTAAGTAATATCACAAAGATTAATTTTAGTTGCAAGGGCAAAACTTAAAGAAACATGACAAATAAAAAAGCAAGCAAACAACTAAACAAATCCAGGAGAATACTTGTAACAATTGACCTAGTCACTTTAAGAAATTTGTTAAGAAAGCAAACAACTAACTAATCATCTCCACTATTATCACCACCACTACCACTACTTAACAACTAGATGCAATATACTATCCTACATACATAACTGATCTGGACAAACAAGCTCTATAAGGTACTTCTGAGTCAATTAGAGAGTCTGAAGATGATCACACAGCAGTAACATCACTATCTTTTGATAAAAAATATATGCACATAAATATATGCATTGAAAGAGTTGGAGGAACTACACAAAATTTTCCTGATGGAGATTTCTGAGTGTCAAAATCTGATTTTTTACTTATTTATTTTTTGGTGCCAGTCCTTAAGGCTTGAACTCGGGGCCTAGGTGCTATCCCTGAGATGTTTTGTTCAAGGCTAGGACTCTACTACTTGAAGCATAGCTCTACTTTCGGCTTTTTGGTAATTAACTGGAGATGAATCTCACAGATGTTCCTGCTCAGGCTGACTTTCCAACATGATCCTCAGATCTCAGCCTTCTGAATAGCCAGGATTTACACATGAGAGCCCCTGGTGCTAGGCTAAAAGTGGTACTATGTATAAATAAATATATACTTATTATATATTATATATTTATTATATTTATCATTTTCACTTTTAACTTTCTACAATACGAACATCCTTCAGTCTCATAAATTAAAATTATTTTGATACATGAATCTTGGAGAAGAAAAGAAAGAGAAAAGGGGTATGGATTTTGGAAAAGACAAAAGTGTTGGAAAGAGAAGTTTATTTGTAGGTAGAAGAGTAGTTTGTAGAGGAGAGTGTAAGACTCAGGGTGTAAAAAAAATTAAATGATCTCATTTAATTCTCACAATCTTCCTTCTATGTCTCCCTCCCTCTAGTATTTCAAACCCTAAGAATCCAGAGCTAGAACTGATGTCATAACCGAGTTTTAGCCCATGTCTGATGCCATGGCTCTTGCTCTTAACTACTAAACTATTTGATCCCCAAAGCAACAATTACATGACCAATTGAGGAAATTGAGCTTTTGCTAAACTTTCATCTTTCAAATTTAAGAAAAGTTAAGAGCACTAATAAAAATCATTATTTGATATGCCTTAGGCAAATAGATTTAAGTGAATTTTACTGTATGAATAAATTCCAACTCCTTAGAGTTGGAATTTGGTGGTTCAAACTAAGTTATTTTAACTGAGTTAAATGATTCTACCTTTATAAATATGAAATGGGAACCTAATTTTATTCCACAAGCCCCCCTTCCCAACTCAATTCTGCAAATGTTGCTGAGAGCTTACCAAGAGTGCAATTTAAAGCAGGCAGTCATTAATAAAACTAACTCTAAAATACTAATTACAGACACTTTATCCATTTCCATGTAAATTGTTTGTTTGTACTTATTTACCCATCATTGTTCCCCTTACAATAGAAAAAATGCAAATGAACAAATCAGAATTCAGCTCTAATGGGACTTTCTGTTTATAACCATTAGCCCAGAGGTGTGCTGTAATTCAATTCTCAAGTAGCAAGATTTAGCCTCATTAACAGACTGCAAGGGGCAGGTTACAACTCATAAAACCCTACAGTAAACAAAGTTTATGGACACAGCACAAAATCTTGAGCCTGATTGACAGAATACTAGTTCCCTATCAGATTGCCTTAATTTACTTTTCTACTAATGTCCTAACACCACAGAGACAATTTTGCTTGGGCCTAGAGCTCTCCCCGGGGATGGCATATCTACATTGTTTGTTTTCTTACCCTTTAACTTCCCTCAAGACAAAGAACTGAAAAAATAAAAGTTAATTGTTAAAAGTCATCATGGAGGTCTATAGAGGATGCAGCTAGATGGTAAGAGTGCTTGCTTAGCTTGCACAAGGCCTTAGGATCGATCCCTAACACTTGAAGGGGAAAAAAAGTCATGAAGGAAAAGCTTGTAATTATACCAATTAAACTGATTATAATCTGCTTAATTGATATCGCTAATTTCCAATTTATTAATCTCTGGATTTATTCTAAGTAAAATAATTTCATTTTAATTTGTATACATAGGCTCCATCAAAAGTCATTTTGTTAGGTCAGTGGTTGGGCTCAGTGGCAGAACGCTTCTCTGAATAAGACACTGTGCAAGATCCCCAGGAACACACACGCGCACACACACACACACACACACACACACAGTTTGTACAATAGTATTTAATTATCCATGCATCTTATTATTTTTGCAACAAAAGTCACATTGTTCATGTTCAAGGAAAACATGACTAGAACAGCAACAAGATCATTTTATTTTAGTATAGTATTCAACACAATTTTCCCAAAAGTGTGGTTAATATTTTTGACAATGATAATTTGCCTAAACCTATCTAAGTAGAGAACTGTGATCATTCTAAAGTCAAAAGAAAGAAGAAAGCCAGGCCTAAAGAAACATAGATCCCATGGTTTCCCTTATTTGTAATAACTAGTATATGTCTGAGACAAGCAGAAAAGGTCAGATAAGTTGATGTTAGGTGAAATGAACCCCAAGATAAGTATTCAAATATTTTTTCTTTCACACGATTGTTTCTAACATATTTATAAGATGATTTCTTTGTTGTTTTGTATGTCCCTCCACCACAGTATAACCCCTGTTTTCACTGGATTTGATGTTAGTATAATTTGTGGAGGGGAAGAGCAAAAACAAATCATTTAAAAATAGGGATACAGGTGGCCCCATTGCAACAATGAGATGTACAAGTCCTTATGTCAAAAAACAAAGTTTATAACTTTGACCAGGGGTAGGGGTGGGTGGGAGTTGGGAAGGGATGGGAAAGGGGAGACAAAAGGAGGAGGCAACAATGCTTGATAAGAAATGTACTCATTATCTTGCCCATGTATTGTAAGCCCTCTGTACGGTATTTTCACAATTAAAAAAATGAAAAAAAAAATGGTCTTAAACAAATAAAGTCAAAAGAAGACTGACACATTGCTATAATTAAACCATAGTTTTACTAGGAGTGCTGACAAAAATAAGGTTTATTTTTTTGCTGGAAGCTTATTAAAAGGAAAAGTATATTTGAAAAAATTCAAGTTTAAGTAAGCTTAAATATATTTGTGATTTAAAAAAATGGCTCTATGCCATTTTTGAGTTGGTGGTATAAGGTATGAACTGGTGGCTCATACCTGTAATCTTAGCTACTTCAGGAGGCTGAGTTAAGGAGGATGGAGGTTTGAAGCCAGCCCAGGCAGAAAAGTCTGAGGTAGCATCTCCAAAATATCCAGAAAAAAGCGTGGCTGGAGGTATTCTTTTTAGTAGAGTACCAGCTATGAGCAAACATGCCAAGTGAGACCATGAGGCACTGAATTCAAGTCCCCAAAGTGGCAAAAAAAATTAGAATTACTCTGATGACATTTACCTTTTTCTATACAGTGTTATTTAGGATAATCCAGCTTTCCTAACACAGATGCACTCTTGGTAGGATTTGATGGTAGCTGTGTTTTGGAAAACAGCTTCCTTTCCATGACCATCTTTAAAGGTAAAACAAACTTTTGAGAAAATACTGGTCTGTATTTTCATAAAGGTATGTGTTCTGTTCACAATTTAGTGAGACAGTTATTGATATCTAAAACTTGATAGAAATTGAATCTCAAATACACCACCCAAGGTCATACATCTTATAAATGGCAGAGTCAGAAATAAATTCAGTATGCACTGGTCTTATCCACTACAAAACTGGTGTTCAGTGAATTTGTTTTTAAGGCCCTAATGTTTATCCAGTAATTATATTTATGAGTTTTCTTTTTACATATACTTATGCTATACAAATCAGTTTAATTTCCCCTTTGTGCTACTGAATAGAAATAATGAAAAACTAATTTATATTCTTTTGAAACTTAGGTTTCCAACCTTGAATCATAAGCCTTTAAGAAAAGTGTAAAATGTAGCACATTTAAGCTTTGTTTTCTCTTTTCTAGCATTTTCAGGATAAGGCAAATGCTCTGCTATGGTTCAAAATAAAATCCATATTTCAATACACTGGAAATATTCAAATAGAGAAGATGGATCAGAACGAACCATTCTGGACACACCCACACCTGAAAAATATTTAGCCCTTATATATCTTCAAGTTACTATTTTCCTTATCATTCTGAAATGGTCTACAATCTGCTATAGATAGATGCACTAGCAAAACTTGACAATTTAAGGACAAACTCTTCAAGAATAAGTAATGTAATTCCTTGTTTCCTTTCCATAAAAATGTATTGGTATGCAATTTTTATATTTCACAGTTCACCGACATCTAGGCAAGCTTTCTTCCACTGCTTCAATGGTGCTACTTTTAAT
>NW_012267279.1:3052191-3057191 GCF_000151885.1 Dipodomys ordii | reverse complement strand
TATAATTTGGTATTAAACTCTAAAGACATGTAAGAGAGCATAAAGAACTGATGACTTGATTAGCTCTTGTGGTGCAATTGAAGGAGCTGCCTCACAGGTTCTTCATTTGGAGGAACACTTTGATCTTTGTTCAAGTCAATTCATGAACATCAACTGACAAGACTGCCTGAAACACCCCGTTGGTTAAGTCCAAACTCCAAGCAAATTATTTGGTTTTATTAAAGGTTTCTAGAAAAGGTGACTAAGGCAATCCTTTCAGAAGCCAACAGGCAAGTGACTTTAAATTCTGGTGTGTTACAATATAATATACGTATAAGCAAGCAGTCAGTCAAGTATGTAAATACTTTTTTCAACTTTGTGACAAAAAGAAAAGCCACATTTCAATTTCATCCTCGTTAAGGCATTTCCAAAGTCTTATAACTCTACATCAGCAATATCTCAAAAACAGGACTAACAAAAAAATAGTTTACTAAGTGGACAATAGAAAATAAATTTGCTAATAAGCATTTCATAAGGCATTAAGAAACAAATTCTATATATATATATTATATTTTTTCTACCCATAGTTAGAAAAAACAACAACAACAACACAGTTTAACCCCTGTTTGGGAAGAGGACTGTTTCAAAGGGCTCATTTTTGCACCCACCCTGTCAAAAGAGGTCAGAAACATTCAAGAATAAAGTCACTGCACCTCTGTGGCACAAATAGATTCTGCGGCTAAAATCAAACAAAGCCCAATTAAACTAATCATAACGTTCCAGTGAACACAAGGAAGCTCACCTGGTATTTCTGGACTTCTCCCTTGAATTTTCAAATCTACTCTGTTCTTGGTATTATAATTACCTTGACCAAAATACTGTGAAATTACTGCTCTGATCTACTAATGGCTGCAAAATTCAAGTCGTTGTGGTTTCATGCCAAGGGGCCATAGCAAGGTGGCTCAATGATTTCTGACACAGAAGACAACTTCTAAAAACTCAAAAGGGAAAATTAACGGGATGTGGTTTACATTGCCAAAGACTGTTCATTAATTACCAATTTAATCACTGCTGGAGGCATGACATTACAAAAATCTGGCTGAAAGTTCTAATAGATTATGAAGACCACCTAAGAAGAGTGACCAAGAAATGTACAAAACAATTAATACTGTTTCACTGCTATCAAAGACATTCAGATTATTTTACATCAAGTGAAGCAAAGGAATTAGTAGCTTCACAGTGCCACCACTAGGAACTGTAAATACAATAACATACAATTAGTAATGCACATGTGACTTGGTTCAAGGCATATCTTTGGGAAAGCCAGAACATGATAAGAAGAACAAAAGAAACATTAAAAAATAAAATGAATGAAGATTTAAACACTACTCTGTGCATGCTGAGCAACAACAGAATAAACCATATAAAATACTGCTTTAGCAATGGTTATATCATCCTGGGATGTTCAACACTACTCTGAGCAGCCATATGGAAAATGCCCATGGCCATTAACAGTGGCATTTTTAAAAGTAGTGTTCCTGATGTTAAGACACATAGCTCTAGCTTCATGTGTTCATGGCATTCTTGAGTAAATAAGACTTCTGCAGTCACATAATAGAGAAGATGCTGCTATTTTGCTAATAATATGTTTTGTTTTTTTATTGTGAAAATACTGTACAGAGGGGTTACAATTACATGGGCAAGATAATGAGTACATTTCTTATCAAGCATTGTGGCCTCCTCCTAATAATATGTTTTCTAAGAAGTCTAGGAACCATTGTTAAAATGGCAGACTTCAAATCAACTTAAATTTAGACATAATAGATAAACTACTATTGAAGTCAATGAGAACCCCCCTGCTCCCTTGTACAGAGATATTTAGGTGGGACACAGAATTATAGTGGTATGCTTCTCTAAAATGCAATTATACACAAAGTTAAAACATTTCTTTCTAATAACAGAACTGATATTATGTACAATAGAAAAAATAAAAATTTTAGGCTGAGCTTAATTATAAAGCTTTGATTTATAGAGTTATATTTAAATGTAACAATGTTTATAAATATTTTATGATGATTTATATATAGAACACATGTATATATGAAAAATATAGAAAAGTTATTATTAGATTATATAAAAATAATGTTTAGTCTTTTTGAAAACAATTATATGGTAATGGCTTCTTTAATTATCTGGAGAAAAATCTAGTGATTTTATCTAAATCTGCTACAATTATCAGCATGACAGACTAGTCCCATTTAAATCAATATTTTCTAATCAACATCAAAAGTACAATGTTGATATCCTACCCTTCATGGCAACAAAATACCCTTTAAAAGTTTAATTAGCTTTTAAAAGAGCAGCTTGCATTCTCTTCATTCTTAACAAGCCATTTGGACTCATTTCTAAAGGCAAGTAAAAAAGTCACTATTTCTGTATTTTTTATATTTTTCTTATTAAATCACTAATTTAATTAATTTTTATTCAATCACTAATTTAGTTTGGTCTGACCAAACTAAAATCCCTTCTCATACATACAACTTTCTGTAGGGGATTCAAATATTCCCGTAGACCTTTGAAGACAATTACTATGAACATTCTAAGATTTGCTTTGCTAACTTGCAGTTTGATTCTTCCACCTGCTAATTGTCTCCTATATCAGTCAAGTATAATGGATAGGTTATTTTACTGGTAGTTTAAAAATTAGAGAAAAAACTTGAAGTCTTTTTTTTTGTAAGATTGTTGTAATTCTTTTTTGTTATTTCTTTTAAAGAAGTCTCCAGATATCTAACAACTTCTGCAAATTGTATTCATGCTACATAATTATTACTGAATAAACAACACATTTATAAATTCATTGATTGGCATTATATTAGATTGAAAATTTACCTGCATTTTTATTTTAGATTCCTATTTATAAATACATTTTTGCATCATTCTTCCAGTAGATTCAAAATGCTCTACAAATATCCTAACAATCCTGACAACAATGAAATATTGTGTTATTAAGAGTGTTAGCTGGATGCTGATGGCTCATGCCTGTATCCTAGCTACTCAGGAGGCTGAGATCTGAGGATTGCAATTCAAAGCCAGCCCAGGTAGGAAAGCCTGTGAGTCTCTTATCTCCAATTAACCACCAAAAAAACAGAAGTGGCATTGTGGCTGAAAGTGTTAGAGTGCTAGCCTTGAGCAAAAGAGCTCAATGACAGTGACCTGAGTTCAAGTCCCATGACCACCACCACCAACAACAGAGTATTAACAGAGTGAATTACTGTAGTAGAGTATATTAATCCTAAACTCTAGAACATAAAATTCAAACATCTCTTTCAGATATCTATTTAATTATATGATCATGAATAATGATGGGCTTGTTAAATGTACTTTTGCACATTATATCATTTTTAAAAATTATTTTTTCACTTATATTCTAATACAAAGCAATAAGTAAAAGAGTCTTACATAGGCTAGCTTGTTAAAGTCTATTTTGACATATGTAGAAGAAAATATATTGAGAAAGAGTAATAAAGAAAATATGTTTAAAAAAACTATCTTAAAATTACATTTTTCTTGGAGTTCATGTTTTTATATTTAAAGTGCTTTTTACATATATTACATAATCAAAAATGTTCCTTTGGATGATACAATGGCTACACTGCTAAGGCTGCCAAATGCCTGAGTGGTACACTTGGAAAACAATGAACAACATAAATATTACAAATACTCTAAATTACAGAGATTGAGTAATGAAAACTGTCTTCTATGTAAAAGAAACATTTCAGGGAGCAACTGAAACAGTTTAATGAGCATCTAAAGCTCCCTCTAAAGGGGCTGGAAACCTTGACTTAAAATGTGCCAGGGCTCTGATCTCTAGTATTTACCCCATCCCTTCAAAGGTACAAAGATACAATTGACTTTGAAATTTAAATGACTTTCCTTAAGAAAGACTTAGAAGACAATTGTACTTAAACCAAGTTCTCATAAAACATGCAATGGTAGCCCTGGCAAAATTAAAAGTATGTAGTACCTGTGTTTGTAACTATCAAGAGGAATGACAACTCAAAAATTTCCCAAGAATAACTAAACCCTGTAAGATTATTAAGACTTGTTTTCTTGTTTTTTTCTTCTTTTTTTGGCCAGACTTTTCCCTGCCTTAAACCAGGAGCTCTAGCTTTCTAATAGCGGAGATTATAGGCATAATCACCATGCTCAGCCTAAGATTTGCTTTCAATGTCTTAGACTTGCAGCCTAATACTAACTGCAGGCTATAATAATTAAGAGAGAAGGTTTAGTAGAATACTGTGCTTTAGGGCAGAGTTGAAGCTGAATTCTAATATCAGTCTCAGCATATGGAAAAAAACCCCCATGTATGTATAAAGAACTTATATATACATATCATTAATAAGAAAGGCAGAGCCAGGCACTGAGGCTGAGATCTGAGGATTGCACTTTGAAGTCAGCCCAAGCTGGAAAGTCCATGAGACGCTTATTTCCTATAAACTACTCAAAAAAAAAAAAGCCAGAAGTGGTGCTGTGGCTCAAGTGGTAGAGCTTGCTTTGAGCAAAAAGAAGTTCAGGCATAGCGCCCAGGCCCAGAGTTCAAGCCCCAGGCCCAGCAAAAAAGGCACTGGGTTAGAGGCACGGCTCAAGCAGTAGAGCACCTGCTTAGGAAGTATAAGGCCCCGAGTTTATGCTTGGTATGCACCTGCACAAAAGAGGAGAGGAAGGAGGGGAGAAGAGAGAAGGAAGGAAATAATTAAATAGAAGTATCATAACACAGGATTCAATAGCAAGAAACAAAAGATTGAGGGAGCCTTCAGTCCAAAAGTGGCAAAAGTAATGTCATTTTTTTAACTGACTTGTGACAGTGGAAAGAACTTCCTGTGTCTAATAATAATCCATTTTGTTATAAATACCCTCAAAGAAACATTTTTTTTTTTTTTTTGGGTCCAGTCGTGGGGCCTGAACTCTGGGCCTGGGCGCTGTCCCTCAGCTCTTCAGCTCAAGGCTAGTGCTCTACCACT
>NW_012267279.1:3038767-3052141 GCF_000151885.1 Dipodomys ordii | reverse complement strand
GCTCAAGGCTAGTGCTCTACCACTTGAGCCACAGCGCCACTTCCGGCTTTTTTCTTTTTTGCTTATGTGGTGCTGAGGAATCGAATCCAGGGCCTTGAGCATGCAAGGCAAGCACTCTACCACTGAGCCACCTTCCCAGCCCCAAAGAAACATTTTTTTTAAAGAAATTTTAAACTTTTATTACCAAAAATCTCCTTATAGCAAACTCTTCATTTAAACCTTTTTATTAGATTCTACTTAGAGAATATGAAAACAATCTTTTAAAATTATTTCTTTCATTCACTCACTGAACATTTACTGAATACTTGCTGCTAGGGTTGAATTCATGAACTTGAATAGTTCATAGTTGTATGGGAGAGAGATTTATAATTAGATAATTATAGTGGGATAAACAAATGCTATAGTAAAGACACATTAAAACATACTAAAGAAATATAGGAAAGGGATTTAACTTTACCTTTTTGAAACTAGAACAACATTGTGATGAAAATCTCACTGTCATCATTAGCGGAATTATTGGGTGAGCGCTGTGGCTCAAGTGGTAGAGTGCTTGCCTTGAGCTGAAGAGCTCAGGGACAACGCCCAGGCCCAGAGTTCAAGTCCCATGATGGACCAAAAAAAATTATTCCCTTCATTCATTCATTTACTGAATATTCCGTGATATAGATATCAAATTCTTGAACTCAGAATAGTTCATAGTTGAGTGGGAAAGATATTTATAATTAGAGTAGGATATATGTATGCCATTGTTCTGCTGAAAAAGTATCTTTTTCAAACTCATTTTTTTAATCTCCATAATAATATCCATTCTATTTTCATAAGGATGCCAGAAAAATAAGCAAGCAAGGAATCAAACACAATGCTTTGATAATGTAATATCTGAAGTCATACTATCTAGGTACAGTTCCTGTTGTCACTTTTGTTTTTTTTTTTGTCTGTTGTGGAGCTTCAATTCAGGGATTGGGTGCTGTTCCTGAACTTTTTTACTGCAGGGATTGAGTGCTGTTCCTGAACTTTTTCACTGAAGGCCAGCACTCTACCACTTTGAGTCATAGTACCATCTCCGGTTTTCTTGTGGGTAACTAGATTAAGAGTTTTATTGCCGGACTTTCCTACCCAGGGTGGCTTCAAACTGCAATCCTCAGATCTCAGCCTCCTGAGTAGCTAGGATTACAGGTGTGAGCCACAAGCACCAGGCTCTGGCTGTCCCATAATGAGGATAATAAAACTTGTAATTGTTATGGTCATTAAATTAGAAAAGCTAGGTAGAAGTACTCAGAAGCATGCATGACACAGACCAAGTACTCCATACTACATGGTAACTGTTAAGAAATGTAAAATTTATACATAGGTAAACTGATTCTTTAAATCTACTTGCCAAATAGATCCTGCAAATATCCAGTATTATAAGTTAAAATCAATTCATGTGTAGATTTGATTATTAAACTTTATATTTAAAAATACAAAGACACGGATGTCCTACAGTTTCTAGAAACTGATAAAATATAACACAGTTTATACAAACTCAACAAAGTAACTTTTGTTGTGTGCCTTCCCTAGGGCTTGAACTCAGGACCTGGACATTCACTGGCCCTGAGCTGTTTTGCTCAAGGATAGTGCTCTACCACATGAGCCACAGCTCCACTTCCAGCTTTTCTTGGTGATTAACTGGTGATAAGAGTCTTTCAGGACTCTCCTGCCTGGGTTGGCTTTGAACTTTTATCCTCAGATTTCAGGTAGAATTACAGGTGTGAATCCTAATTCTAATACCTATAATAAAATTAACTTTGATGGTAAAAATGTAATCTTAAACATAGTACAAGGATAGGCACAGGTGCTGGGAAGGTGGCTCAGTGGTAGAGCGCTTGCCTTGTATGCCTGAGGCCCTGGATTTGATTCCTCAGCACCACATAAGCAGAAAGAAAAAAGCTGGGAGTGGCATTGTGGCTCAAGTGGTAGAGCACTAGCCTTGAGCTGAAGAGCTGTGGGACAGTGGCCAGGCCCAGAGGTCAGGCCCCACGACCGGACCCTCCCCCGCCCCCCCCAAAAAAAGGAAAGGCACAAAAAACACAAATGTGGAATTTCTATTCCAGGATCTTATGTTTCCTCTTATCTAGAAGTACTGTTTAGGAATAACGACTTCATGGTTCTATATGTATGAATTCACCAGTTCATAATGTACTGAGTACTTATAATATACAATGCCTGTGGGAAAATAAGCCAGAAATAAGAGCAAATTACTCCTGATATCAATATAGTTCTGATTAGAATTAATGATTGTTTGATTTTTCAACTAATATTCCTCACATCACTTAGCTGCCTGTTGTACAGGGGTGTAGCTGCACTGGCATTCTGTTTATTCCCGGCTTTTAAAGCTGCATCTTTTCTTGCTTGCTCAAGCAGAACTCTTGCTCTTTCTTTAAGCTCTTCTTGTCGGGATAACATTCGATGCTTAAAAGGAAAGACACAAAATTAGAAGCCAGAAACAAAACAAAAATAAACAAGTAATCTACATTTCTAAACTAATTAAACATCAGACAATCTGTTGAAATAAGAGAGATCAGTAATAACACTGTAGCTTCCTTGCTAAGATTACCTATAGAAATGAAAGCAGAATATAAAAATCTTGACATGAAAGAAATAAACACATCTTTACTAACTTTATTAGAACATATTTTCATAATGTGTGTTTATACAAATGCATATAAATGCACTATATTATGTGCTATTCATCTTTGCCCAAGATAACAGTATAATGTGGGAACCAAAGATACTTTTAAACATTCAGCTTTTATTTTTATAGTCTAATAGAATTGATAGCAATGTATCCCCAAATTTATATACTGATAAAGATAATATATGATAATAATTTTATAAAATGACAAATATTTATGGAAAATTCAAAACTATTATAGTTTGTAAAAAAAAACTAAGTCTGATTTCCTTCTTCCTTGTTCACTCTCCTTAAAATGAAACAAGCATATGAAAATTGGGAAAATATTCCCTTGGATTGGTTTGTAATCTTTCAAGGACTTAAACAACTCAAGGTCTCTCACACTTTTTCTACTTTCTTGCTCACATCTGACACTCTGAGTCATGTCACCAGACCTGGAAATCAGTTCCTAAATGGTGGCAACAACCAAAAGTACAATATACAGAATCTTTTTTTTTTTTTTTTTTTGAGACAGAGTCTCATTATGTAGACAGGGTAGCCTGGACTTCTGATCTTCCTGTCTCACCCTCCTGAGTACTGGGATTATAGGCAGTACCACCCATACTCCTGAAAGTCCAAAGTCCAAAGTCTTTTTTAAAAAATTAATATAGCCATGTTTTAGTTTTAGATAATTATTATTGTGATGTTTAACTTCTCTTCCCTTTTACAGTATAATTTTATAGTCAAAGAAAAGGAAGTAAACAATAAATCTGTTGTTTCATTTACTATAATGTGAAACTATCTGAAAAGACCACTTTGGGATAAAATCTTCATAGTTGACTATAACTATTTTTTAAACCCTTTTTCTGTAATCTTAATGTTTTCCTTAAAAAAAAAAACATAAATAGGCTAAGCATGTGGCTTAGTGGTAGAGTGCTTGCCTAGCATGCATGAAGCCCTGGGTTTGATTCCTCAGTACCATAAACAGAAAAAAACCAAAAGTGGCATTGTTGCACACTAAGCCTTAAGCAAAAAGTTCAGGGACAGTGCTTAGGCCCGGAGTTCAAGCCCCAAGACTGGCAAAAAAAAAAAGTGCATAATTTTATTTTATTTTTAGCATATGCATGAGGTCTGGAACTATCACCACTACCTAATTCCAGAACATTTTCATCATTCAGGATTTGAAGGGGAGCACTGACTGCACCAGTGGCTCACACTTGTGATTCTAGCTATTCAGGACATTGAGATCTGAAGAATGTGGTTCAAAAGCCAGCCAAGGCAGAAAAGTTTGTGAGAATATCATCTCCAATTAACCACCAAAAAGCTGGAAGTAGAATTGTTACTGAAGTGATAGAATGCTAGCCTTGAGCAAAAAAAGCTCAGGGACAGTACCAAGGTCCTAAGCTCAAGCCCCAGGAATACTCCCCCACACACAAAAATCAGGTTTAAATTATTGTACCACTAATAATAAGCAATGTAACGTTGAACAGATGTCACTTAAAACAATAGTGTAATTCCATTATATAATGTATAATAATTTTGGAGTGACACCTGGGTTCAAATGCCAGTTCCATCACTTAATTGTAGACAAAAGATAAAAGTAGACTATCTTTCATAAAGATAGTGTAATGATTAAATAATAGTTTACTGAGTACTGGCACATGATAAATGCTAAATAAAAGTTAAACATTACCATTAAAAAGAACCCTCCATTTCCTTACCTTAGAAATGAGAATAGATCATCTTTAAGTCCTATGTTAGGTCTAAATTCTATAGTCCTTTTGTGGTTTCAACCCAGCTACACAAATAGTGAAAAAACTGCTTTGGCCTTAAAAGCACATAAGCAGATTTTATTTTCTGATTAGTCATACGTACTTCATATTCATTATAGAATTTTTAGAAAATACATATAAGTAAAAAAAAACTGAAAAAAATGTACTTTACGTTATTCAGAGATCATTACTATAGAATTGTGCTCCCCACCCCCTTTTACCCACAGTGCTGGGGATAAATATCCTTGGGAAGTGCTCAATAATAGTATTATACCCCAGGCCTATTATGTTTTTTTCACTTTAATATTTTGTTGAAAGCTTTTATTCATGCCCTTATATTTTTTCTTAAGAACATTTTTTTTTTTTTTTGCCAGTCATGGGGCCTGAACTCTGGGCCTGGGTGCTGTCCCTTAGCTCTTCAGCTCAAGGCTAACGCTCTACCACTGGAGCCACAGCACCACTTCCAGCTTTTTCTGCTTATGTGGTGCTGAGGAATTGAACCCAGGGCCTCATGCATGCAAGGCAAGCACTCTACCACTGAGCCACCTTCCCAGCCCCAGAACATAATTTTAATAGGCTAGCTAGAATTCTATTATTTAGAAGACTTGTACTTTAATTCATTTTATTGGACATATAGGTTGTCAACAGTGCTTCCCTATAGCAATATATATATATATATATATATATATATATATTTGGTACCAGTCCTGAGGCTTGAACTCAGGGCCTGAGTGCTGTCCCTGAGCTTTTCTGCAAGATTCAGTTAGGGCGTTTTCTTGTTTTGTTTTAAATTTAAATTTAATTCTAAAGATGATGTATAGAAGGGTTACAGAAGTTACATAAGTAAGGTAATGAGTACATTTCTTGTCAATCAATTTTGCCCTCTCCCCTCCCTCATTTTCTCCCATTCTCATCCTCTCCCCTACCCCATGACCAATTCTCCTACATCCCAAGTTATAAAGTTTATTTCCAACTAGTGTCTGGTGAGTATTACTGTTACAGTGGTTCATCCTTAGTCCTAGCTCTTCTGTGATTCCCCTTCCTTTTCTCAAATTAGAGAAACTTATATTACAAGACAAAGGTTTCCTTTGGTTTATTCCCAATCAGGGTCTCTTGTTTTGTTTTTGTGATTAACTGGGGCTAAGAGTCTCATGGATTTTCTTTTTTTTTTGGGGGTCTGGTCGTGGCACCTGAACTCTGGGCCTGGGCACTGTCCCTCAGCTCTTCAGCTCAAGGCTAGCGCTCTACCACTTGAGCCATAGCGCCACTTCCGGTTTTTTTCTTTTTGCTTATGTGGTGCTCAAGAATCGAACCCAGGGTCTCATGCATGCAAGGCAAGTGCTCTACCACTGAGCCACCTTCCCAGCCCATCTCATGGATTTTCTTGCCTAGGTTGCCTTCAAACTGTGATCCTCAGATCTCAACCTCCTGAATAGTTAAGGCTATAAGCATCAGCCACTGACACTCAGCTATAACAAATTTTTATGAACAGCCTTTTATGCAAATTTTCATATACAATTATAGCTGTATAAAAATGTCTTCAGAAATAATTCTGGAAAGAAAGATTTAAGGGGATAAACATCTTTTTGTTGTTGTTGTGGTGGTGGTGGTACTAGGGATTGAGCTCAGGACTATTTAGCTATATCCTTAGCCATTTTTTGAATTTTATTTTGAGACAGTCTGGCTAAGTTGCCTAAGCTCAATCAAGTAATCCTCCTGCCTCAGCTTTTCAGGTTATTTGGGACTACAGGCATCATATAGCCAGCTGACATAAACTAACTTTCTTTTCTATTCTTTTTACTTTTCTTTCTCTCTCTCCTTTCCTTCCTTCCTTCCTTTTTTCTTCCCCCCATTCCTCTCTCCTTTCCCCTTCCCTTCCTCTCTCTCTCTCTTCCATTTCCCCTTCCTTTTCCCTTCCCTTTCCTTTCCCCTTTCATTTCCTTTTCCTCTTCTCCTTCCCTTTCCTTTTTTCCCCCCTTCCCTTTCCCCTGATTGTCTACCTACCTGCCTGTCTTTTGGGGCTGGGAACTGAATCCAGAGCCTTCCACATGCTAGGCAGCATTGCAATACTGAGCTACATTCCAGCCCATTAACCTTTTGAAGGGATTTGATGCCCATTGCTAAATTGTCCTTTAGTAATGCTGACTGCTCTACATTTGGGTTATGACTTTTTAGTGCTATTAAATCACAAAGTTTAGGAGCATGGGCCTTGTATTCAGATAATATTGGTTTTGTATACATACTTTAAATTTTATTCTATGATCTTAAGGAAACTTTATAAACCCCACATTCTCCATTTTTAAAATGGGATTCAACCATTCACCTCATGGGAGGCAAAGTTTAAGAGCAAGATCTGTATAAGATATGTGATTGTTATCACAAGTACTAGGCTTCAGTGGGCAACAAAGTAACTGTTAAGGCTACGTAAAACATTAACTTACCATTTCCTATAAATAAATGCATTAGGAATGTCCATTATTTTACTTACTAGAAAAAAGGCAATTAAATTCTGATATACTAGGTTCTATACTTAATATCTTAATTTCAGAAAATCTAAAAATACAAAGACATATATATATATATATATACATATATATATATATATATGAGAATTGATAAAAAATAGTGCATAAGAGAGAAATAGGTCAAAATCTACCTGTTATATATAACTTTGTAAAAACATGTTAGCCTTTGTATTATAGTTTGGGTGTCAGACATTACTCTTATCAGCCAAGTGTCAAATACACCTTTAAATTTCATCTATGCAAAATCCTGATTCATAAATTAATGTCCAACGAATGAATATATCTGCAGCTGTAAGTGGAGGTGGTTTCATCATCCACTATAGCATTTTAATCATCTGATTTTCTGATTTGTTTACAATGAGAAATGATACCTAATATTTTATCATTGGTAACATATTATAGTGTTCTATGAATGAATATAAAAAGAAACAAAACCATAAAAGAACTATCAAATATATATACTCACCATTCTAACCCACTTACCTGCACCATTTTGGAAGACTGATCAGCATGATTTAAAGTGGTTCTATCAGCATCTGAATCAGATTCTATCTGCCTCAGAGAAGTACGTTTTTTCTTTGCAAGGTCTGCATCTCTACTATATGAGTATCCAAGTTTAGAAGTAGGAGATAAACTTGCTGTTTTAGTAGGTGATTCAGCATCGGATCTACATTCCAGGGGTCTAGATGTTTCTATTTTTTCTTGTTCTAAGTTACTCCTGACTTCTACATTCTTAAACTTTTGTTGTTCTGTCTCTTCACAAATCAAGGGCGGAGATACATCCTTCTTCTTATCACTAACGTATAAGTCACTTAATTCTAAAGTCTCAGCTTTTAGTAGTCTCTTCTTGCCTAACAAAATCTGTGCCTGGGTTGAATCTGTATTAGAACATATTCCAGGGTCATCAGATCCTGAAGTCCTTCCAGAGCTCTGCTGGGATTTCTGGGGTTCTGTATCACTTTTAGTCCTGCGAGAATAAGGAGAGGCTGCGCTTGGACTAAGGTGATCATCAGGAGTCTGATGCTCACTTTCTGACTCTCCAACCCCACTATCATTTACAAATACAGAATCATCCTGGGACAAGAAGTCGACTGCTCCACTGGTAGGCTGCTGTTGTGGTTCAGGTTCCCGCTTTAGATCACTAAGCTCTGCATAGAATTTTTCTTGATCCACAGAACTGTTTGTATCTGTTTCATAGTTTCCAACTTTATATGTGCTTTTACTGCTATTTTCCTCTATCTGAACAACATTTAGTTCTTGGCCACTGAAATGTGCCCTTATTTGATAGAGGTAAGTCATAACAGTCAGTTTATCAGGAATTGCCAATAAAACCATATCAGAAGGCTCCAATAACCGGGAAATTCCTATGCTGGCAAATCCATCATAAGCCTTCAAAGGAGAAAAAAAACACAAGATATAAATATAGTAAGATATGAATATAAAAATTAGGTAAGTAGTATATAGTATATAGGTATAGTATAGGTACAATATAGGTACCCATAATAACATACAGGTATAATTAAAATATAGGTATAATACAATACTATGGGTAGAATATAGGTACTCAGACTGTCTTTCTTATTTATTTATTTATTGTGCTGGTCCTGGGGCTTGAACTCAGGGCCTGAGCGCTGTGCTGAGCCTGGGCTGAACCTTTGAGCTAGGGTTCTAACACAAGTTACAGTTCCATTTCTGGCTTTTGGTGCTGAATTGGAGATGAGAGTCTCATTGACTTTCCTGTCCGTGGTGGTTTAGAACTGCAAAAAGCCCCAACAAACAAACAAACAAACAAAAAAACCCTCAGATCTCAGCCTCCTGAGTAGATAGAATTTTAGGCATGAGCTACTGGGCACCCAGTTCATCCATCCACTTTTAACACAACAAAACTTAATTTTTGTTGTTGTTGTAGGGTATATAAGGTTACTAGCCAATGTTATATGAAAGAATAAAATTCCAAACATCAAAATGTATAAAAATGGGTAAAAGAGGAACTAGTTTACTAAAAACAATGGAAATATTCTTTTCCAAAAAGAAAATATGAAAAATGATAGTTAAAAAACATACAAAAAGGGCTGGGAAGGTGGCTCAGTAGTAGAGTGTTTGCCTTGCATGCATGAGGCCCTGGGTTCAATTCCTCAGCACCACATAAACAGAAAAAGCTGTAGCTCAAATGGTAGAGTGCTTGCCTTGAGCTGAAGAGCTCAGGGACAGTGCCCAGGCCCAGAGTTCAGGCCCCACGACCAAAAAAGAAAAAACAAAAAAACCCACACAAAAATCTGAGAATAGATTTACAAAACGAAGAACTAAGGTATAAAGAAATATTAGACCAATGTACCCCCAATTTTATTGTTCCTATCAACCGCTTGTTACTACAGTCATGTGACTATAATAATTTGTAAAGAAAAAGCAGAGCTAGGTAAGTGCAAAGAACTAATGATCAGATTCCCTGAGAGAAATACAAATGAGTGCCATTAGGCTTAGAAACATAGAAACATTTTTTAAATGCCTAATAAGACTGGTTTTTTCATAAGGAAAAATTCATCCATCTTGGAAAGAATGAAATGTTTTGAGTACTACAATCTCGTTGAGAATGTAAGGCTGCATTGTGTTATTTTTGTTAGCCCTTAAATGACTGTGGTATATCAGGTTTTTCTAGTTTTGAAGAATCAAAGCTGTTTCTCAATTTACAATTAATTATTACTATCCTGAACTAACACTTCAAAACAATACTGTTGCTAGGAAGCATTAAAAGTATGGCTGAAAGTTTAGATATACTTTCTGAAGAAGTAAATCTAAGTAAGGATTCTATAATATATTCTTATTTTGGGATGTTAAACCAGCTATTCTTCATAACAAGTTAAGACATAGAAGTACAATTCAAAGTTTTTCTTAAGAGAAATGCTAGAAAATTATTTAACAATTGAGAAGGAATCATTCTTTTTCACTTCATGTTAAAATATATTTCTCCCTTAGAATTTAATCTGTGTTTGTCCTGTAGTTTAATAAATATGGAATAAGAAAGAAAATGAAAAACAAATTGTGATATTAAAACCTCTTCAATTTTCACAGCACTGTGCTTCATAATATTGGTACTTCATGATACTTACTACAGAGAATGGCTCAGTTGGTGTGCATGTATAGACTTGTTTGTTATTTTACATGTTTTAGGAAAATTGAAGTCATTTTCCTCCTTGTGTTCCTTGACTACTTGATTGACAGACATCAATTGCAGATCATCAAGGAAAGCACCACAAGCAGTATTATAAACATTTCCTAATTATCTAAAACAATGACCTACTGGTTAAGATCCAATGCCACAGGTAAATACCTTTTTTTATTCAGCATTTTTTTATAGACCTGGGAAAATGATTAGCTTTCTTGTGAAATAAGTCCTGCTGGTGTTTTGCTTCATACAGCAATTCATTTAATGCACACTAATTGCACTAAAAACATTTTAAAACAAACCAGGGTTTTTGTAAGGGAGGCAAGGCTTTATAAAAGAACTTTTCCATAGGATAACCTCTTCTGCTATGGCCATTTACCGACTGTCTTTTTAGTTTGTGTATAGAGAATTTTTTTAATCTCCTAGAGGAAATTGCTTTATTCAATCCTAAATGTTATTAAACTGGCTAAGGAGGAGTCATTGCCAGTCATGTTATCCACCTTGGTGGAACTTAAGACACAGGCATTGTTCCTTATACAGCTTTACATACAACATTATCAGGAAGAACCTCATAAAGCTGGAAATAATTTGCAGCTAAGCAACTAAGATATGCACTGTAGATTTCACATAAGAAGTTGCAAATGATGAAACAAAAGATGGCATAGCCTTAAACAGTTCAATGAATAGAACCATCCAAGTTAAAAGGCTTTCTAAAAGGTATGATATCTTCTCTGGAAAATCTGGAAATTTGGGGATTGAACCAGGGTCTAGCACATGGTAAATTCTTACTCTACCACTTAGCTACATTCCCAGCTCTGAGAAAACTTTTTAATAAGATAAGACTATATTATTAATAAATACTTATATATTATAGCATATAAATGTATATTATATATTAGTATATATATATTTATATAATATAAAAACCCAAGGTATTCTCACCATTATTAAATTCCTAAAAAAGAACTAGTGCCAAGTGTGACTTAAGCCTTAATGAGATTCCCCATATTAGTTAAAAATGTATAGCTAAGTAAAATGGATACCATTTCCTTTTTAAATTTTGAACAGTAAAATAAAAGCTCTACTTTATATAAATAATAATGGCTTATTTATGAGGCAGTCTTGCTATGTTGAGCTTATGGCTCAAAGTCTCCTCCCATCTTAGCCTCTTGAAAAGTTGGAAACACCGGCATATACTGACTAGCAATTAATGTTTCATTCTATAATGCATACATTTATAATAAAATTAGCTTAGTATTATTTGATTCAAGTGCAGGAAAAATGCAGGTAAAGTATTGTCATACAGATGGGCTGGTAGCCCATCCCTGTAATCCTAGCTATTCAGCAGGCTGAAACCTGGAGGATTGGAGTTAAAAAAAAAAAGCCCGGGGAGAAAAGTCTCCATCTCCAATTAACCAGCAGATTGCCATACTGGAGGCATGGCTCAAATGATAGAGTGCTGCTGTGGACAAGAAGCTAGGTGAGTGTGAGGCCCTAAGTTCAAACCTAGTACTAGCACAACAAACTTAAAACAAATCCTGTCTATATATGGACACAATTTCATTAAGAAAAGCATTTCTCTTCAATAGACATAGCATTTCCAAAATTATACAAGAGATAATTCAAATGACTTGGTAGCATGCACATCGAAAGGGTGTTTTTGGTTTTGGTTTTTTGGTTTTTAGGAATCAATGTTGGGACACACTGGAGATTGAATCAAAGCCTTCAAGTACTCTTCCACTGATCTGACTCCCCAGCTCCAAGAAAGGCAATTTCTTCCTTCCTTTCTCCTCTCCTCTCTTTTGGTGGTACTAGGATTTGAAATTAGGGCCTCATTCGGCTTGCTTGATGGGTGATATATTTCAACTTAAAAAAATTGGAGTTTTAAAATGTATATTACTCCAGGATCAGCATTATACATTTGCAAAGAAAGTCATTTGAATGGCAATATACAACTGTTAGAGAGCAATAAAAATAAAACAGTGTTTTAATTAAATTCTTGTTTTGTCAATTGAACTATTCTAAAATGTTAATCATTAGTGATTCTAATTATTTAACTTATACTAAAAACTTTTATTCCAATCAGAGGTAATTAACCATTTGTCCTATGTGCATTTTTGTTAATGGACTTCTCAGAAGAATATAAAGAAATAATTAGATTGCAAAATAATTAGGATGAAAATCATTGTTAAGTTGAATTTGGGAAACAGTAAATTTAGTGTTTTAAAAGCCCATTAAATAATGTGATTTTGTAGGAGTGATAAATTTATTTGTAGTAGTATGCAACTATTATAGTAAGATATGAAAGTATCTGTGATCTCTGAAGGCAATGAAGTTTCAGGCATGACTCATCAACCATGATTTGTGACTTCAATTCACAATGTTAAAATTTGCCTGAAGAATTATAAAAACAAAATTTTCACAAATTCTGTTAGTCAAAGATCACAAGTTAATAATTCCAACTAAATCAGGCATAGTGACTGGTATCTCTAATCCTAGCTACTTGGGAGGTGGAGACTGAAGGGAATTATAGTTGAAGACAAGTCCTGGTAAAAAGTTAGTGGAACTCTATTTCAATCAAACAGCCAGGCAAGGTGGTACCACCTTTGGTCCCAGCTAAACAGGAGACTGTAGGTAAGAGGTTTGTGATCTGAGGAGGCTGTAAGGAAGAGGACTGTGGTCTTTGCCTGAGGTTAGCCCAAGGCAAAACCTTGAGATCCCACCAAAATAAATAATAACAAATACAATAAAGACCTTCAGTATGGCTTAAAAGTAAGAGTGCTTGCCTAGCAAGCTGAATGCTCTGAGTTCGAATCCCAGTACCACCAAGCAAACAAAAAACTGCTTTGAGATAACAATGTATTTCCTTCATTGCTAGATGAAGAATTCAATTCAGTGCAAATATTGAGTATCTGTTGTATGAAGAGTTAGGTACACTTCCCTCCTTGCACAGAAAATTACATATACTATACTTTGTGCTCTGAGGTAAAAAGCCTGAAAACTGGGTGCTGGTGGCTTATCACTGTAATCTTCTGACTAAAAAGGCTGAGATCTGAGGATCTTGGTTCAAAGCCAGACTGGGCAGCAAAGTCTTTGAGAGTCATATCAACTAACCAGCAAAGTGGAGATGTGGCTCAAGTAATAGAGCACTAGTATTATGTGAAAAAGCTAAGGGATAGTGCCCAGGCTCTGAGTTCAAACCCCAGTACCAGCATGTAAACACACACACACACACACACACACACACACACACACACACCG
>NW_012267279.1:2999380-3038717 GCF_000151885.1 Dipodomys ordii | reverse complement strand
CACACACACACACACACACACACACACACACACACACACACACACCGTGAAAAGCAAAGCAAAGCAATACAAAAGCCTGAAGTACAGTCACACACACACACACACACACACACACACACACCGTGAAAAGCAAAGCAAAGCAATACAAAAGCCTGAAGTACAGTCAGCTGGCCTGCCCAGGAGGCTCCATAAACAGCTACTCCCATACCCATTAAAACATTCTGATCTTAGTATATTATGTGTAGAATATGTATATAGTTTTCTAGACAGTAAAAAGAACTACTGTTAATATCTTTTTGCTTCTATGAATTAGGCACTCTCCCTTACATTTAGTATGTTCCTGCTCTCTTCTTTTAACATACTTTAAATTTTACATAATAGTTAAAGCACAACAGTTTTGAGTGCATTTTTATTATTGTGTCAATTTTTCTGTATTGGTACCAGAGCTTGACCTTAGAGCCTTAACAACCTATTCAACTTTTTTTGATCACAGATGGTGCTCTACCACTTAAGCCACATCTTCAGTTCAGCATTTTGATGGCTAATTGGAAATGGATGAATTTGCTCAGGCTTTGAACCAAGATCTTCAGGTTGTAAATTCCTGTTTGTCTTCCTTTGAGCCAAGAGTACCTGTCTTAGGTGCACTTTTTTGAAGTTACAATTTTAGAATAAAAGCAATATGCTTTCAAAAATATTTATAGTTAATGAAAGTCATATATAATCTGATGCCTGTTGGACAGTTGTGATCTTTAAAATCTATGACAAACCAGAGAATTCATGCATCTTATTTCAACTGTAGGAAGCAGAACACTTGTATCCATGACCTCACTATGAAACTATGTATTTCTTAATTTATTTTTTTAAATTATTATAACAGCCGGACGCCAGTGGCACACGCCTGTAATCTTAGCTACTAAGGAGGCTGAGATCTGAGGATCACAGTTCAAAGCCAGCCCAGGCAGGAAAGTCTTATCTCCAATTAACTACCAGAAAACTAAAAGTAGCACTGTGGCTCAAGTGGTAAAGCACTAGCCTTGAGCTGAAGAGCTGAGAGACAGCAGCCAGGCCCAGAGTTCAAGCCCCATGACTGACCAAAAAAATTGTTAATATAATGGTGATGTACAAAGCATTTATAGTTATGTAAGTCAGGTAAAGACTTTTTTGGACAATGTTACCCCTTCCTCGCTCTTTCCCAGTTTTTCCCTCAAAACTCCATATTGCGTTCTTCCGTAATTCTTACCTTTTTGTTGTTTTCTTTAATATCTTGAGGATTCAGAGACTTGTAGTCACTGAAGGAGAAAAATGGGACAATGGGTACATATAATATTAGATTTACAAAGCTGTTTTTAAAAAACTTGAATCTAAAAATATGACATTCAATAATAAAGAAGAAAAACTAGCAGTTTCACAGCAATTCAATCAGTAAAGCCAAGAGTATTGAAAATAAAGGAAATAAAAGCTTTTAACCCAGAAGAGAGGTAGAGAGAGAGGACCAGAGTAGCCAGATAACCACATTTATCATAATGTAATCCTTTGCTGTTACTGTACAAAGACCTATAGGCCTTTTATCTCATCTCATTTGTACACTAACACAATTTTCATGATAATTTAAAGTCAATTTTTTGTATAATATTAAGGTGTAAATCATTTTTTTTAAAAAGGGAAAAAGTACCAAGGAAGAAAAACTTTCTGTTATACAGTTCTGTCAATAAAGCAAGAGACATGGTTACTAAACAACATAAAGTATATAAAAAATATATAAAGTCAAGTATTTAAGGATACATAATAAGAACTTATTTTGTGATTTTTTTTGGGGGGGGTCTGGTTGTGGGGCCTGAACTCTGGGCCTGGGCACTGTCCCTCAGGCTCTTCAGCTCAAGGCTAGCGCTCTACCACTTGAGCCACCGCACCACTTGCGGCTTTTTTCTTTTTGCTTATGTGGTGCTGAGGAATTGAACCCAGGGCTTCAGGCATGCAAGGCAAGCACTCTACCACTGAGCCACCTTCCCAGCCCCTATTTTGTGATTTTTTAAAAATAAATGTCTGTTATTTATAAACTATTTTGCCATCTTTTAAAAATGTTTATTATTTATAAACTATTAATAGGGAATGGGACATATTTCTACTTACATTAAATCTGGTCTAAAGTGGTGCAATATTGCACAAAAAGATAAACCATTTCTCCATGATGTAGTAAAATTGGTGATTTTTACTCCCCGGTAATTTTTCGTGACTTCTTTGCACCATACAAGCAATGACTGACTAGCATTTGGCTTTCGCCCCAAAACAGGACTTGGTATAGGGCTTGGCTAGAATAAGAGAAATGAAGAAAACATTAAAAGAATTTAATGGAAGATGAAAATTAACATTAATTGACCTAACTAGATCATTTGAACCCTTTGATGTCAGTTTAGGTCCTTCAAAACTGTCAGTTCATGACAACTGTAACCTCTAAAGGGAGACATAAATCTTAAGTTATTATCTTCAGTTTTAGCCCATGGCATTTGCCTGACAAGGATATAGATATGTGAGAGTTAAAGTGTATACGTAAGAACAAGCCAAGAGCTTTGTTGATAGAAACATAATGTTGAAAGCATTTAAATACTTAAGGCTGAATATTTGTATAATGCTCATACTCTGAAAGATTTTTCTCAAATGTAAAGGAACAAAATATTTCTTTTTCACAATATCAAAAATTATTCATTTTAAGTTTAATTGTGGCACAGATTATTAGTGGAAGAGAAATCAAAATAAGTTTTCAAAATATAGTCATATTAAATAAATATCACAATTATAATTACATTCAAATGCCTTTCCTGTAAGAATTTAAAGTTATTAACAACAGTTAGGTATTGGAAGAATTTAAATTAGGTGTTGGAACAGCATATACCAACAGTACGTAAGTCAGATATGCTCAAATAGTTTCTAATTTTAATTGAGAACTATTTTTAAGTATGAGGTGGGTGACATGAGTTTCAAATCTTAAGCATATATTTGTCCTTGTGTGCATACACTTAAAACCACAATGACGGGTAAGATTTATATACTTTTTTTTTTTTTGGACGGTCATGGGGCTTGAAGTCTGGGCTTGGGCGCTGGGCTTGGGTGCTGTCCCTACGCTCTTCAACTCAAGGTGAGCGCTCTACCACTTGAACCACAGCGCCACTTCGAATGATGGGTAAGATTTTAATTCTAAACTTGTATTGTTTTTAAAATCATGTCATTTTCTTTCATTGAACAACTACAATTTGTGATACTATCACAAATATGGAGGCTGATACAATTGAAAACTGTTAAGAAACCCACTAAATATTTCTGAACTATAATCTTCTTATTAATAAAAACTAATGGCTATAGTAGTGACACTTAGATATAAAACAGAAGTCCTCCAAAACAAGGTCAAAGGAGAAAAATTATTTACCTCTAATATTTAAGTTTAACAACAAGCCATTTCTACCATATTGCTTAAGAAAGTCCAATGATGCCCCCATTTGACAAAAGCATGTTAGTGCCAAACAAAATCAACCCCAACATAACTATGACTTGTATATCTACTGCTTCTATGGGAAGACTAAGAATCAACAAAAATGTAATTTATCATTTTTATTAACTGCCCGATTAACAAATAATTAGATAAACAACCATGAGTCTAGCAAAATGCCATTTTCTATCATTTTTTCTTAATTCAGTACCGGGGTTTGAACTCAGGGCCACCACCTTGTACTTTCTAGAGAGTTGCTCTATCTCTTGAGCCTGGGCCCAGGGTCTATGAAGTGCTGTTTTAAAATGATCATCTTTCAAAAGTAAATTAAAAAAAAACCTCACAGATGATAAAAATTAACAAACTTAGATCAATTCTACTTAATATTCAGAAGTAGGTAAAAACAGGATTCTTCAAATAGCAAATAATATATCTTTTAACTATCCATCTATGGTCTACTGTAATTGTGAAATCCATCTAATCATTTAACTTGTGGGTAGAGATTTACCTTATTAATAAGGTAAGATGATTGCTTAACTGGGAAAAATAATTTTTCTCATTATTTTCTTTATCACTAAAAGCTGGCATATTTTTCTATATAAAATTATATTGTTAAGGCATGGAGTTGTTCCAAGTTGTACATCAGGCAACTAATCTTCTCTATCACACTGTCTATAGTTTCTTCCTTACTCATACATATATATATTCCTCCCCCCACCCAACCCCCGGTCCTGGAGCTTGAACTCAGGGCCTGGGCTCTGTCCCTGAGCCTCTCTCTGCTCAAGAGTAGTGCTCTACCACTTAAGCCACAGTGCCACTTCAGCTTTTTGAGTACTTTGTTGGAGATGAGTCTCATGGGGACTTTTCTTCCCCGGTTGGCTTCCAACTGCAATCCTCAGATCTCAGCCTCTAGAGTAGTAGGATTAACAGGTGTGAGCTACTGGAACCTGGCTTCAATATTATTTTTTTTTAAATTTTATTGTCAAGGTGATGTGCAGAGGGGTTACAGTTACATATGTAAGGTAGTAAATACATTTCTTTCGTTTTTTTTTTTTGGTCCGGTTGTGGGGCCTGAACTCTGGGCCGGGCGCTGTCCCTCAGCTCTTCAGCTCAAGGCTAGCGCTCTACCACTTGAGCCACAGTGCCACTTCCGGCTTTTTTTCTTCTTTTTGCTTATGTGGTGCTGAGGAATCGAACCCAGGGCCTCAGGCATGCAAGGCAAGCGCTCTACCACTGAGCCACCTTCCCAAGCCCCGGTAAATACATTTCTTGTCACACATCGTTACTTCCTCCCTCATTTTTCTCCCATTTTTTCCCTCCCCCTTAATCAATATTCTAATGAGCAGTTTGGTCTCTCTGCATTTTGTGCTGATTCATTCTTGGATTTCCAAATATACACTTACAGTTTAAACTATGATACTTCCAACTAGCTGTCTTTTCTATCATATAAAATTTGAAACTCAGTATGTACAAAACCATAATCATTCCTTACAATCTCCTTTTCATTGCTTGTAAATGATAGTGCTTATTGTTTTACTTGTCTTAGACTTTTAATCTCAGAATCATATTTGAATTGTTCCTTCACCTATCACCTCTTAATAGTTAATTTATGAACAATCTGATTTGATTTGATTTTTGCCTAAGGCTTCTACAAAATCATAAGAGGTCTTCCTTCTTCCAAATTGTCCCTTATCTAACCCATTAGTCACAATATAGGTCTTCTTAAACACCACTAACATCTTTTTGGGTCTCACAAAAACACAAAATGGTGGTGAAATATTTCTGACATTGAATCCCAAATCCTTTTCAATGTGTTTATTCTCTAGGATGACTTAGTCCCCATCTCTTTGGTCACACAGATCATCATTTGCACTTAGAATATCTTTAGTCCCTTCTATCCCTAGTACAACTGCTATGGCTGAGATAGTAGGATCATGAGTTGTAGAGTAGTACACAAGACCTTGTCTTGGGGAGAGGGGAAGTTTGGGATGTGGTTTAATGGAATAGTTTTTGCCTAAAATGTGTGATTCTTTGGGTTTATTCCTCAGTAGAAAAGGGTTTATAGCCAGAAAAACTCATAAATTGATCAGGAAAATGAAGTCAACTAATACAATAATAAAAAAATTGAATGGCTACTTTCAAATTTTTAATTGTCTTTACAATGAAATCCAAGTATTTGATAAATAAAAATCAATGTTAGAATTCAGAAAAGTTAAAGGTTCTAATATACACTTACCTTAGAAAGCAAGACAATTAAAATCTTTTAATTTAAATGTAATATTTCAAAGAAATAAAAATATTAAATGTTGGCAAGAAAGGGAGTTTTTCTTTTTTCCTTTTTTTAAAAAAGTAGTCATACAAAGGGATTTCAAGTCAACATGTCAGTTTATAAGCTCACAAGGCATCTTGATCAATGTCATCCCTTCCATCTTTCTCAAAGGGAGTTTTTGTACAGGGTTGATTAAAAAACAACAATAACAAACAACACTCTGATAATGTCTGTTATTCTACATTTGAAGACATGTCTTATCCTATCACCCACCAATTCCTAGGTTTATATCCTATAGAAACATATGCTTCTACAGAATAGACTACAAATACAGCAATGTCATAGCAGCAGTTTCAATTTTTCAATTCTGAAATGGCTAAACATGACATGGATATAAATTTTTTTGATAATTCAGATAGTGAAATACCACACAGAGAGACACACATAGAGCCTATCTAGTGAAAATTCTAAAAAAAAAGCATAGCTTATCATATAACAGAAGCAAGATCAAATATATATAATAATTATCTAAATGCTGGTGACTCATGCCTGTAATCCTACTGGAGAGTCTGAGAGCTGAGTAATTTTGCTCAAGGCCAGCCCAGGCAGGAAAGTCTGATAGACTCTTATCTTTAACTAACCATCAAAAATCTAGAAGTGGAGCTGTGACTCAAGAGGTAGAGAACAAAGCCTTGAGTATAAAAGGTAAGTATAAAATCCAGACCCTGAGTTCAAGCCTCAGCACCAGCAAACACACACACACACACACTCTCTCTCTCTAATAACTCCATAGACTAGAAAGGGCAAAAAAAATCTACATACACTAGAAATAAAGAGACCAGTGTATGATTTCAGATTCTATGTTGCAACAATCAAGAGTTCAGTATTATAAAAGAGAACAATATTCTAATATTCAAAAGGTCTATTAAAATCCTCTTTACTGGTTGAGGATAGAGTGCATGTTAAGCATGCACAAGGCCCTAAGTTCATAAACTGCAAACTACACATTACAATGGACACTGGTAAACAAAAAAAAAGTCACCTTCTCAATAAATTGTTTTCCTTGGAAAATACAGTCTTAATTTATTAAAGTACTTATGCTTACATATGGTAAAATTGTTTATAAGCTAAATGAATTAATGTTTTAAATTACCCTATTTTAAATAGTATAAATATCATTCTGTATAGTTCACATAAATGTTGTTTGGAATTTTTTTGTATATGGTCATTATAATCTTTACATATTTTTTTATTTCTTTTTTGTTGAATGTTTTTATTAAGGAAGAGATATGTAAGCCAGACACTGGTGGCTCATACCTATAATCCTAGTTACTTAGGAGGCTGAAATCTGAGGATCGTACTTTGAGGCCAGCCTGGGCAGGAAAGTCAGTGAGACTCTTATCTCCAATAAATTACACAGAAAAAGCTGAAAATCATGGTGCTGTGGCTCAAGTGGTAGAGTGCTAGCCTTGCGCAAAAGCAGCTCAGGGACAGTACCCTGTCCCCAAATTTAAGCCCTTAGGTCTGGAAAAAAAGTATGATTTGTCAAATATTTTTTCTGCATTGAGGTAATTATATGACTTATCTGATAGTGTGATATATGACTCTGATTCCTGTATTCTGGGCAAAATTCCACTTGGTTGTGACATGTTTAAAATATTGCTGCATTTGGTTTGCCAGCATCATTGTTAAGAATTCTTAGATCAATGTTCATAAACAATATTAATCTACAGTTTTATTTTCTTGCTATCAGAGTTAACACTGACTTCACAAAATAAATTAGGAATGCTGACTTTTTAAAGAAAAAGTGTGAGGTGAATTGCTATAGCTTCTTTAAATTGTAGTAGAAATGTAGTTGAAGCCACTAAGTTTTAAGTTCAAGGCATTTATTTTTTCTTGGTGAGGGGACATGGTGTCCCTATGATAACCGTTCCTGCCTTGAACTGTTTATTCTTTTTCTCTGAGTGTTAGGATTATAGGTGTAAACCATTATGCCCAGCATGATTTACTATTATTATTTTTGATACTCTTACTAGTTATTACAGGTATATTTATATTTGTTTCTACATGGGTTAGTTTTGATAGGTTTGGTTTCTAGAAATTTGCTCATTTTAACTAGGTTATTCTATTTGTTTGTTTGTTTATTTGATGTATTTATTTTCAGTCATGGGGTTTGAACTCAGGGCCCAGATGCTGCCCTGAGCTTCTTTTGCTCAAGGCTAGTGTGCTACCACTTGAGCCACAGTGCCACTTCCAGCATTATCTGAGTAGCTTATTGGAGATGAGTCTCATGGATTTTTCTGCCCAGGCTGGCTTTGAAGTGTGATACTCAGATCTAAGTCTCTTGAGTAGCTAGGATTACAGGCGTGAGCCACTAGAACCTGGCTTCTAAGTCATTGTTTTATTATACAATTGTTCCTAGTATTACATTACAATCCTTTCTATTTCTGTAGAATAAGGACTTCTGAGTTTTTGCTTCTGAGTTTAGAACTTTGTATCTTCTTCCTTAGTCTATCTAGATAAATTTCTGTTGTCTTTTTCAGAGAATCACCTTTTTGGTTTCATTAATTTTCTATATTTGTTAATGCTCTCTATCTTTGCGTCAATATTTATTTTTTCTCTTCTTCTAAATTTGTGGTTAGACTTCTTTTCCTAGTTTCTTAAATTACAAAGTTAGGTTGTTGATTTGAGATCATTCATTCTCTTTATTTTTACATCTCAAAGCTTTTAGTTTTAATACTAGTACTAATAAAACAATAAGACCAAGTTTTAGAGAACACATGATGTATTTATTTTTATACTTCAATGGATGGTTTCTTTGAGGAAAGATGGTCGCATTAATCAACGAATCATAAGAATAGAATTGCTTGTTTCTTGTTTTCATTTTAATTTTTTCTTCCCATAAGAAATACTTTTTTACTGACATCTTACCAGCTACAAAATTTGTTCCTGACATTAAGCTCTTTCTTTCTTTCCAATTTTGTCTTTAAGTGATCACATTCATTTTTCTTCTCCATTCTGGGAGTGGCTGTGACCAAACTTGAGAGGAGCTCTTCTTAACAGCTCCACTAACAGTTGGTTTCATAAAATAAGATCTTTAAACACTGTATATCAAAAGTATAAAGTAATATGCACTCATCTCTCAAATAAAAAGAAGTACTTTGAGTCAGGGTAGTCCTATGTAATTCCAGCTCTCCAGCTTCTCAAGTCAAATCTTGTGTTAATTAATCTAATATAATAAGAACATGCTATAATCCCCCAAATGAATGCATTCATCCTTAAAGTATATAGAAAACAAAAAGTTACACATCATAATTAAACTAGTAATAGCTTACAAAACTGATCTTTATTACTTCATACATCTAGTATCCTTTCATTTCAGTCTTCAAGATTTGCTTTACACACTTATCAGGGCAGGGTGAGTGGTAACAAAATCCCTTACATTTGAGGGACAGTTTTGCTGGATATAGGATTTTTCACTTTTGACTATGACATCCTATTGCTTCTTAGGGTCTAAAATTACTCATGAGAAATCTATTGATATGAAGATCCCTTCTACGTGATGAATCACTTTGTCTGCTGCTTTAGAAATGTTCTTTTTCTTTTAAATTTTGATTATAATGGATATGAATGTGGGTCTTGATTTTAACCTTTATATTAAACATTTACATTCATGTCACTAATCAAACCTGGGAAGCTTTCAAATATTATTTCTTCAAATATTCTTTGTATCCCTTTCAGTCTGCCTAGATTTCTTCTACAATATGCATTTAGTCTGACTGATAGTCTTCCCTTAGTCCCTTTGGCTGTGTGTACTTTCTGCCCTTCGCGCCCCCCCGCCCCTCCTCCCCCGGCCCCATATTGGAAAGTGAACCTCCAGCACACTAAGCAAACACTGAGCTATACTGCTAGCTCTTTCGCTTCTTTCTGTTCATCAGATTCAATACTTTTTATGGTACTATGTTCAAGTTTGCTAACTTTTCTTTCTGCTTGCTCAAATTTGCCTTTGAATCCCTCCTATACATTTTTTATTTCAATTATTTTACTTTACAATTACAGAATTTCTTTTTAGTTTCTTTTGAGATTTTCTATTCTCTATTGATCTTTCCATTTGGTTGTTACATAATTTTTTTGATTCTCTGCATTGCCTCTTGGTCTTACTGTATTAAGGATACTTCCTCTTCATTTATTATTATTTTTTGAATGGAAGTCATCCTTTCCTATTTCTTTGCATGTTTTACAACTTTTTAAAAAACTGAAATCTGGATATTTAAATCTAGTAATATAATTCTGCAAACCAGATTTTTACCCTGTGGAAGTCAGATTCTACCTCTTCACCCATGTATTAATTTTTATTTTAAAAATTATTGGTAGTATCTGTGCTAAAGATCAGCCTGAAGTATAAACTTAAGGTCTTATCCATTATTTTCTGTATCTGTCTTCTCTGGACATGTGTAATATCTTTCTATTTCTCCCTTCATATGCAGTTTCTTAATGGTCAAACTCCTCAGAGACAAAAGGATGAATGAAGGGTGTGTGTGGATGAGGCAGGTGGGAGGTGAGGTTGGGGGGGCGTTGAGTCTTTAAATCTCCTGGAAATTGCTTTAGTCTGAGGTGGGAAGGGGCATGCAACAATTGTCAGAAGATGCAACAAATCTCCACTACGTCTCATCTGTGTGATAAGCAGCATTAATCAGGGATCCCTGAACAGAGGCACAGGTCCTTATTTTCTACACTGGCTTCCATGGGCTGTTTGCAAACTGCTTCAAGAACATGTGCAGGGTAGGTAATAGATACTGACAAGAGCTGAAATTGACCAAACTTAACCAATAATTATTCATTTATTCTCCAAGAGGATTCAGTAAACTACAGGGTTCCAAGATGGTTACATTAGATATATTCTGCTAGTGCAATTGCTTCCTGTTGCTTTCTACTTCACCATTTCCCCAGAATTCTCTGTCTTCTCCAAAGCTTTTAAGAGTATAAAGGGGTCTTCAGACCCAAAAGATGATAAGCACTATTTTTAAAAGAGCAAATCAACAAACTAGAGTGTATTACAAAATGAGAAAAGACTGTGGCTCAAGTCTGAATTTTACACTTTAAACTACAGCAATCAAGAATCTCCTTCCTATATTATTATGAAAAGTTGAGAGGCTACAAAGATAGAGGACATAGGAATATAAAGGTTTTTTGCAGGGTCTGTTAACATCCAGAACATTTTATGTAGTTGCTAATGAAATTAAATATTCTATAATAATAACTTTGCTAGAAATACAAATATAAGGAAATAGTGTATGATTGATTACCTGTTTATAAAACAAGTAAGATATGCAAAAGTCTATTTTACATCAGGATATTTGTGTTATATAAATGCCCTACTGAAGCCAGGAGTAGTAGTGCATGTCCATGGTTCCAGCACTTGGAAAGGCTAAGGAACAAAGTTAGCTTGAAGTTAGAATTTGAGCCCAATCTGAGCTGCATAGTGAGACTCAAACAGCAAAACAAAAGATGCTTCATTTCAACCAATAACCTTACAGTAATTAGTTCTATAACATTTAACACTGTAGGTACAAATCAAAGAGGAACTTTTTATAGAGGTAGTAGTAAAATTTCAGATTCAATCATTAACATACAGAAAGTAATCTAAAAAGGAGCACAGGCATCGCTAAAATAAAGTAACACAGGGGCTGGGAAGGTGGCTCAGTGGTAGAGCGCTTGCCTTGCATGCCTGAATCCCTGGGTTCAATTCCTCAGCACCACATAAGCAAAAAGAAAAAAGCCAGAAGTGGCGCTGTTCCTCAAGTGGTAGAGAGCTGGCTTTGAGCTGAAGAGCTGAGGGACAGCGCTCATGCCCAGAGTTCAGGCCCCACGACTGGACCCCCCCCCAAAAAAAAGTAACAACAAAATATATAGAAATCCAAGTATGAGAGACACGGTCCTATGTATCTTGCTAGGTGGTCCAAGAATAAAGAGTCTTAGGCTACTTGCTGGCATTTGTTACAGAAAAGAAAGCAGTTTAGGATGAGGCGATATTTCCCTCTGAGACAAAGCAGCTTTAATGATTGCTATAAAATGACAGACTGAAGCATTCCATAGCACTCCATAAATATGTATAATTTGTGTATTTGTTTAAAATAAAGATAGTGAATTTACTAAATGTATTGTTTCTCTGTGACAAACCCATGTTGTGCAAAGCATCAATTCAACTCTTCATATGACCCTTATGGGACTTGGTAGTAAAGAAAAAGAATGTAAATATGCTGGTGTGCAGATTGCTGGGCTATGCAGTGACTAATGAAGCAATTTTTCTCTGATCTAGAAGTCTAAAGTCTTCTTTTATTACCTATGAAGTAGTGACAGGCCACTTGATTACCATGCAAATAGGATAAAATCATATACCTGACATAACATTTTATTCACTACACCACCTAAAACCATGGTGTCTTTACCCACTCATTTAAGAATGCCTAATATTGCTCACAAGCAAAAGGTATGTATTAATCTCACCAATATAGATACAATTAAAAACAATCTCACACTGTTGAAAATATGTAATGAACAACTATAACAATTTAACTTGTGAAAGTGCTTATTTAGTGAATTTTCCTATTTGAGGAGTAGATGGAAGATTGTATATCTCTGAGTGAATTTCTAAGGGAGCACATGGGAAAATTTTAGAATTATTACAACTGCAATCCTCAAGTATTTCATTAGTAGTTAATTACACATAGGTCTTAAGAAGTAGGTACTCAGGAGAATGATTTTTAGGACCAGGTGTGGTGACATAAATCTTTAATTAAACCCAGCTAGGAAGGAAAAAGTAGAATTGAGGATGTGAAGTCAGAGTGTGCAAAAATTAGTAAGACTTTCTTTCAGATACAAGTTAGGAATTGTGGCACATGACTATTATCATGGCAACTCCAGAAACAGAGGTAAGAGGTTCTTGGTCCAGTGCTAGCTGTACTAAGTTTGAGGCCCTATTTGAAGAAAAAACTAAAAGCAAAAGGTTAAGAGTTGTGATTCAGATGGTAGAGAGCAGGGCCCAGAGTTCAATCCCTATAACTGACAGAGGGAATTTATTTTCTTTGATTATAATAAAAATCAGCCACAGAAAGAAACTACAGTGTTAAAACATACAAGATTTTTAAAGTTAATATCTCTTTTAAAATGTACCTACCAGTGGATTGTGGTAGTATGAACCTGTAATCCCAGCACTCTGGAGGCCAGGATAAGAGGATTAAAGTTCAAGGCCAGCCTGAACCACATACTAGGAAGGAGGGTGGGGAGAAGCTACTTGCAGGAAGTAGAGAGGCAAGGAAGACAGGAAAAAGAGAGGGTGAGAGGAAAAGGAGAGGGAAAAAGGAAAAGGAGAGAGGAGGGGAAAAGAGGGAAGAGGAGGGGGAAAGAGGTGAAAGAGGAAAGGAGATTCAACCGATTTGCAGATGAAAGGTAAGCCAATCCATTAGGCAAATTTCTATTCTATTTTTGTCATTTACTTTGCAATTTTGCTAGAAATGATATTCTAGTCGCTTTTCAGTCATTCTACTTTTATTTCATATAAGCCAGCAAGCACTGATCCAAAATACAGGAAAGAAGAGCTGCAAGTAGATTCTCCCCACCTTCCTTCTAATATGTGGTTCAGGCTGGCCTTGAACTTTAATCCTCTGCCTTGGCCTCCAGAGTGCTAGGATTACAGGTGTATTCTACCACAATCCACGGGTAGGTAGGTACATTTTAAAAGATATTAACTTAAAAATCATGTATGTTTTAACACTGTAGTTTCTTTTTGTGACTGATTTTTATTATAATCAAATAAAAATAAATTCAATTCTCTCTCTCTACCTATATATGAACTGCCCCATGAGGGCAATAAGGAAAAATAGGAAAATAAGAAAAATAAGGAAAGAACACAGCCTTAGAGTTCAGAGCATGCTTGGACTCTGAGTTGGTGAGATCTGGGTTGGACATAATATTTTTCTTTGGAAATTAATATACAATTAGGAAGCATCATAAAAAATGAAATACTAGTCAAGAAATGATAAAGAGAAAATAACTTGGAACCTTATTTCATTCCATCCATGTGAACAATAGCTACTATTTATTTTCTAGAAATATAATTTTTAAAAACTTTCTAATCCAAAAAAAGCACGATACCACCAAAGAAAAGATAGACAAATTGAGCTAGATGAAAATTAAAATGACTAAAATAGTTTTTGGTTTATTCCCTTTTGTCACTGTTTTTTTATTTCTGTACGCCTTATCTTATATATGTTTATTTGATTTGGGGATGGGAAGGTGAATCACAGGAACAGTGGGACAAAGGATGAACCAACTTAGCAGTGATACTCACTAGACACTATGTTGGAAATGAACTTTACACCTTGTGGGGGAGGGAGATCGGAGGGGAAAAAGTGACAGAAAAGGAGGGAGAGGGTAACCCTGTTCAGAAAGAAATGTACTCATTACCTGAGTTAAGTAACTGTAACTCCTCTGTACATCACCTTTACAATAAATTTAAAATAAAAATTATTTCATTTTTTATTCAATGCTTTAATGCCTTCATCTATATAGAATACATTTGGTGAATGTGTGAATTAAGGTTCTAAGTTATTAGAACCAACATTATTTTTTGAATAGTTGTTTGCTTGGTTGTGTATTTAATTATTATGTAAGTATGTATTTGTGTCTGAATGAGATCCTTTTTGTTTCCAGGCTAGAAACAAAAATGGCAGGCTATTCCTCTGAATTTACTAGTATACTGCCATATTAAGATCTGCATTAATCGGTTATAGAGCAACCAAACTTATTAGCCATCATAATTTGACTATTACTAAATAATTCTGATACTATGCCAGGAAAAATTGTGTTTGCATTTTGACTATCATTACATAAAATTTGTAAATTACCTAGGGAAGATGAATTCCTTCATAATAATAAATATAACCACTGGTAAAATGATGCTAAGAAAGGCTCAGGATGTGTTATCTTGTTTAGTATACTCTCTAATTATAAACAATAATTAGAATAAGTAAAAATTAAAGCCAGTGTAAAAAAGGCATTATTTATAGCAAATCTATATTTCCTATAATTCTAAATATATTAAATGTATTTAAATGTCACCTATCTTACTAATGTATAAATTAGTCAAATTGGGTGGTAGATATTCAGTCTTACATAAAAATTGTATTGTACAACTACTATTCTCTTGGTGTTATATTTAAAATTTAACTCGTAGTTTAAAAATTTATTTTATTATTTTGCTGGTTCTGGGGCTTGAACTCAAGACCTGGGAACTGCTCTAAGCTTCTTCTGCTCAAGACAAGTGCTCTACCATTGGGCCTACAGCACCACTTCTGGCTTTTTCTGTGTAGTTTACTGGAGGTAAGAATCTCAGACTTTCCTGCCCAACCTGGCTTCAAACCATGAACCTCATCAGCCTCCTGAGTAAATAGGATTACAGATGTGAGCCACTGGCACCATAAAAATTCATTAAAAAAGTATGCAATCACAATTTGTATATAAAGTAAGATCTCAATATAGCAAAAAGATGATTCATGAATCTTTTAAAATATTAATACCCACACTAAAGCTACCAGCACAACTATGTTTATTGCAGCATTATTTACCATAGCTAAGATATGGAACCAACCCAGATGCCCCTCAGTAGATGAATGGATCAAGAAAATGTGGTATATATACACAATGGAATTCTATGCCTCCATCAGAAAGAATGACATTGCCCCATTTGTTAGGAAATGGAAAAACTTGGAAAAAATTATATTAAGTGAAGTAAGCCAGGCCCAAAGAAACATAGGTCCCATGTTTTCCCTTATTTGCAATATCTAGTATATGTATGAGTCAAGCGGAAAAGGTCAGATAATGTGATGTCAGGAAAATGAACCCTTAGATATGTCTTTTAATGTTTTTTCTTTCATGCATGTGTTTCTAACGCATTTATAAGATTATCTCTTTGTTGCTTTGTATGTCCCTCCCCCACAGTATAACCCCTGCTTTCTCTATATTTGATGTCAGTATAACTTGTGGAGGAGATGGGGAAAAACCAGTTGTTTAAGGATACAGGTGGACCTGTTGCAACAATGAGAAGTACAAGTTGTCATGCCCAAAACGAGCTTTACAATGTCAGTGGGGCGGGGGAAGGGGGGAGAAAGAGAAGGATTGGGATTGGGGGGGAGGGGGGCGGCTGGGAAGGGATGTGAAGGGTAAACAAAGGAGGAGGATGCAATTCTTGATAAGAAATGTACGCATTATCCTGCCCATGTAATTGTAACCCCTCTGTACAGTATGCTCACAAATAAAATAAAATTTAAAAAAATATTAATACCAATAAGAATTTTAGTCGGGCGCCAGTGGCTCATGCCTGTAATCCTAGCTACTCAGGAGGCTGATATCTGAGGATCACGGTACAAAGCCAGCCTAGGCAGGAAAGTCAGAGAGACTCTTATCTCCAATAAACAACTAGAAAACCAGAAGTGGCACTGTGGCTCAAGTGGTAGAGTGCTAGCCTTGAGCTGAAGAGTACAGGGACAGCTCCCAGGTCCAGAGTTCAAGCCCCACGACCGAAAAGAAAAAAAAAAAGAATTTTAAAAGACCATGTAAAAATGCTAATAAAAGACACACTAACTTAGAAGTATTAGCCCTGTTTAGATATTGCTAAGAAAAACACTTAATATATATTAATAACTCAATATAATTAGACATCAAGGTAGTCTACAAGAATACTTAGACAGTTTTATCTGTTTTTTCTGCAAATTTTAGTCTTTACTGGAGAAGGCTAAATCAAATTCAATTACCCTAAAGTATAAACATAATAGATTTTATGATATATCTTTCCAACTTAAATTCTGTTTTCAGATTTTTAAAGAGATGAATTATTGTAGTTTACAACAAAATTTACCCTGTTATAGTATGTATTTGATGAATTATACAAATGCATATAGTCATGGAACCAACATTTACAGTTTTATTTTGTTTTTATTTTCTTTTTTGAGACAGCTCTTGATATATAATCCAGACTGGCCTTTAGCTTACAATCCTCTTTTCTCATCCTCCCAATTGCTGACTGGTATTTTTAATTACCTCAGTTCTTTAATTTGGGGTAATAACTGGAAGTTTATTTTCTTTCTTTCCCTGATACCATTTCAGTCCTTTAGTTCATTGATATATAGACTTTAACTGCAAATAAATATGACTCATCTAACATTTATCCTTTGGGGAGATAACACATTTAAAAATAAAGCCTACACTGATACAGTGCATATTAGTCCTGTATAACATTTGATTTTTTACAAATCACATATATTTTAAGAAAAAACTTATATAGACTAAAGAACTAGTGAGTCAATTTCCCAGAATTCCTATTTTATTTCCTAAGAATCCTTATGTATATTGATGTTTCATGGTCAAAATTCACATTATCAAGGTAGAAAGAATAAAATGAAGATTTCTACGGAGACACACCCTTTAAATGATAAGTTTTACCAGTGACTTCAATTTCAGATTTTTCACTGCTTTGTCTCTGGGTACACTGACGAGCTTAGCTTTTCCCATTACTTCCCTCTATAGTTACACAAATAATCATTTACCTAATAGCTGTGTGTTTTAAAATGTTTCAGCTATACTCTTCTATCTATACAGACAAACTATCTTGACTTAAAAGGTATGACACTCCTTAGGAATGATCATACTGCCCAAATTAGCTTACTGTTGTAAAAAGAAGATAAAAACATGTCAAAAAATTTATCCCACCTCTTTTTTAGTCCTGTAATTATTATATGAAACTTTGATTTCTTTGCCATCTAATTTATTTACCTAGGGAAGTCAAATACAACGTTCAGGCTACATATTTAAGTGTTGAGTGGTTGTGCTTTACTACACAACAAGTAAAAGCTTGTAATGAAAAATATGGAAGCAAAAATCATGGCAAACTTTATTTAGACTTCAATGCTTTTAAATATAAACATTTTTCCCTACCTTGGGTAAAATATAAAAGTAGTTCATAGGCCCCAAACTTTGTACTAATGGTTACTGTGAAGTACTACTTAATTGAAAGAATCTTAATTAAATATGCCCCAACCAAAAACCTTCACCAAATTGCATTTGCCACCAAATGACTAACAAGTACACAACAGTTGGAAACTGTCAAAATATTTTACAGCTCAATTATAATTACCAACCAAGTCTAAACATGCCCTGAGTGGGCGTTAACCACATTTTGGGGGATTCAACACATTAAGCAGCAGTTACTTTTTTGTGGTCTCTAATTTAAACATTTACAACTCTTGAATAACTCCAATGATTTTTATTGTCTTCAGCAAAACAAAATAGCAAAACAATAATATGAGATATAATAATTTATCATTCTTGCAGATTCACCAGCAGGAAGAGCATTTAAAAGATTATTTGGCTAATCTTTATTATACTTGATTATAACTAAAGATAATATTAGGTTTTTGAGTGGTAAATGTATAAGTTGTTTATAAAATGAATAAATTCTGTGGTTATTGGTCTTGGAAAATGTATCAAGGGATCCTAAGACATAAATATTTTCTTGTTGTTCTTATCACAATAGATGTAGCCAAAAACAAATGGGAAGGTGTGATCAGGGTAAAGTGTCAATATGGAAGTACAGCTGGTGAGTTTCCAGAGTAGCGAATGTAGACATCGCTTGCCATTTGAAGTAGGACAGCATCCAGACTCTCCTCCTTTCTAACCAGAAAGTGTACAGCTTGAGGCTTTGTGCTTAGCCACAAAGAGTATTTCTTACCAATAGAAAAGAAATAGGTTACTCCTCCCACTAGGTAACACGTCCATCCATTCTCTAGAGTTTTTATCAGTTGAGAACAGAAACCAAATATACTATGAAATATATAAACTTAGTTTTTCTGGGTTTTCATTTATATTTTTCCCAAGAGGTATCAATCAATAGAGGTTATTTAAAAAGCAGATGAACAAAATATTTAGAATAATAGAGTGTTTCACATTTCAAATGATGTTATATTTCAATTTAACGTTAAATGTTGAAGTGCATTATTTAATCATGGATTCTAATTGGATCTTGGTTTAAATTATATCTGTGGGCTAAGGAGAAAAAAATTTTTAAGAGAGTTAAAATTAAGGTTCTATATGGTTCTTGAAAGAACCATAACCATTAAATGGATATTTATAACTGAAATTATGATTTATGATTATGCCCATGTAGTCAAAATAGCTGAGTGGGTCAGGTGTTAATAGGAGAAACATAAAAAGAAATTTCAAACCAATTTTTTGAGCACTACACTTTCTTAAACAATATTTTTAAGCAATATGGTTAACACCTACCTAGGTCATGCTCAGATTTGGTTGGCATTACATTGAGTATGTGGACACAAAGTTTGTGGAAAAATTTAAAGTGTACATTTCCACAAGAGTATTTAAACTGTCTCCAACTTTTTGTTGCATGCTAGTATCTGGGATAAAAAGCAAAAAAATACATTACAATAGATATATATTTAGCTATTTATTACATCTGTACAACTGTACATAATAAATCATATACCTCAAATGGAAGGTAAAGATGAAATTAAAGATTCATTTTTATAATGAGATGCTTTTTACTTGTTATAAAAAAGGAACCGTATGAAATAGGTTTAACAATCTCTGAAATCTTGGTTTAATAATTTGAAGGTTGAATTCTGATGAATTTGTGTGTGTGTGTGTGTGTGTGTGTGTGTGTGTACATATCCATAGTGAGATTTGAACGCAGGGCCTGGACACTGTCTCTTAGCCTTTTCACGCAAGGTTAGGATTCTTCCTTGAAGGCTAAGTTCTGAAGTTTACTTTTTTTTTTTTAATTTTTTTTGGCAGTTAAGGGCTTGAACTCAGGGCTTTCTACCATTTGAACTACGTCTCCAGCCCTTCTAACAGGGTAACCAGAGATTATGACCCTCCTACCTATACCTCCTCTCAAGTAGCAAGATTACATTACAGTTATGCACCATCTCACTTGGTTGATTTGTTGATTTGGGGCGGGGGGAGGGGAATGGCTTACTAACTTTTTGCCATGGCTAGCTTTTGAGTTATAATCTTCCTGAGCTCTACCTCCTGAATAGCTAAGATCATAGGCAAATACACCACCAAATCCAGCTAACAAGTACATTTTCATATCTGGTTTGAATACTTATCATAGTAGAAAGAGATACATCACAAAGATATATAAATCAAAATGCAAAATGTATATTATTGATTTTGTTCACTCAAGTAAGGTATTCTTTCTGTTGTTGTTGAGACTCAGCTAGAAAATTTCTATTCCCTTGATGTCAGTTAGAAGTTACAAAAGAACTAATAATTGCATTTTAAGTCAAACTAGAACATTCTGTTTTCAGGTTCTTAATCTGTAGATAAGACAGTTTTTATAGATGACAAACTATTTTTAGCAACAAAATAATATGATGGAAATATTCCTGCAGCCATTGCTACAGGCAGATGATCCAAACATGCGTTTTCATGTCTGCTTCTTCTAAGGAAGTAGGCAAAGCTTGTTAATATTCACTCTTATAACTTACCTTGTAGGTAAGGAATACCTGCCATAGTTCTGGCCAGTGTAAGCAGAAGTTTATGTATTTACGTAAGTGAAAACCCATCAGAAATGTAGCTTAAGATGTAGCTTAAGTTAATGTTTAATACAAGAGTTTTTGGGGGAAATAAAAACATTTCAGATTCTACTCTGCAACAAACACCGATTATAAGTTTTGGTGTGGTATCAAAGGAGAACATTGACCACGATCTAAAAGACTTAAATGGAAAGCTTCTTCTCTTATCTCTCCTCTTTTCTTCAATGGTTTTTATATAAGTGTAGGGTTAAAAAAAAACAACACAGATACAACATACAAGTAAGTTGTCACCTTAATTCAAAACTTTCACATTTTTCACAGGAAACTTTCTAACCATTAACAAGAAAAATGACCCTCATAATCTATCTTCAGCAGCATATTAAATCTTAGTAAAGTTTAATTTCTTCCTTAATTTCAGATTAAAGTATGAAGATACAAATTTAAGTATTATTTCTACCCCAACTCACTACTGTCTTGAGCACTCCTTGGGGGTCACACATCTCATGTTGGAAGTCGCTGTTTTAAATAATACAAAGGGATAGATATTTCTAGTAAAAGCCTTATGACAATCCTAGGACTTACTATTATCTACATTTTAAAGATAGATACTACATAAACATATAGTCATAATTTATTTTGTGATCACTGTACTATTTTAAGAGTTGGGTATATTTTTATAGTATGGAAATATTTTATTCATTTGTATTAAACATGCATATGTTTAAACTACATGGTATCTACCAATTGCTTTAAAAAGTATAAATAGTGGGGCGCTGGTGGCTCATGCCTATAATTCTAGTAACTCAGGAGGCTGGGGCTGAGATCTGAGGATCATGGTTTGAAGCCAGCCCAGGCAGAAAAGTCCCCATGAAACTCTTATCTCCAGTTAACTACTCAAAAACCAGAAGTAGAACTGTGGTTCAAAGTGGTAGAGCTCTAACCTTGAACAAAATTGCTCAGGGACAGTGCCCAAGCCCTGAGTTCAAGCCCCACAACTGAAAACAAAAAAAAAAAAACATCAACAACAAAAAAGACATAAATTTTTACAATGTAATATGCAAACTTCCAGGGGGTTAATAATGTTGTATTTTTGCATGCTGTGCTTCATTAAAATAGATTTAATATGCAGCAGTCTTAAGGGAATCTTTAATTCTTATAATTAAAAAATTAATAATACTATCTTTTGACACAGACATTAGTAAGTCATTACAAATCTTCAAAAACTAATTTTATTCCTCCTAGGAAAGGTGTCCATGGATGCAAAGCAAAGAAAGAAATGGTCCTCTGTACTGAAGAATTCCTAAACAACTACTGAGACACAGCACAATGAGGGAGAAAAACAGAGAAGGAAGTGAGATCAGCAAATTCCTAACAAGTGTTATTTAACAGATGAAATGACCACCACCAAAGCCCTCCATAAACAGAAAATCTAAACTTTGTGTCTGCAAATGCATGTCTAGCTTAATATGAATTATTTCTAAGGTACCAAAAAAAATAGGCAAGTCTAAGGGCACCAGTGGCTTGAATATTATGTACTGTATAGGCTCCTGCCTATAATCCTAGCTACTCAGGAGGCTGAGATCTGAGGATTTCGGTGAGGACTGTGGTTTGAAGCCAGCCCTGGTAGACAAATCCAAGAGACTCTTATCACCAATTAATTAGCAAAGAAAGCTAGAAACGGAGGTGTAGCTAAAGTGGTAGAGTGCCAGCCATTGGGGACGAAAAAGCTAAGCAAGAGCTCAAGGCCTTGATTTCAAGCCCTAGTACTGGAACAAAGAAGAAAAAGTATGAAGTTTAGCACTATTGTCAGAAACTAGGATAAAAATAGATATGAGAGTAACAAGTAACAGTTCTAGAAGTCTAGGGTTTCAGGACCTTTAATGATCTTAAAAAGTATTGGAGACTCCTGGGCTGGGAAGGTGGTTCAGTGGTAAAGTGCTTGCCTTGCATGCATGAGGCCCTGGGTTCAATTCCTCAGCACCACATAAGCAGAAAAAGCCCAAAGTGGCGCTGTGGCTCAAGTGGTAGAGCTGTAAAGCTCAGGGACAGTGCCCAGGCCCAGAGTTTAGGCCCCACGACCAACCAAAAAAAAAAAAAAGTTGGAGACTCCAAAGAATATTTGTATGTGTGGGTGTACCTAGTGACATTTACTATATTAAAAATTAAAACCTAAAAGTTTTTGTAATCAGTGCATTTAAAAACAGGAATAAATTTTACACGTTTATATAAGTGAAACTTTTTTTTTTTTTTTTTTTGCCAGTCCTGGGTTTGAACTCAGGGTATAGGCACTGTCCCTGAGCTTCTTTTTGCTCAAGGCTTGCACTCTACCACTTGAGCCATAGCACCACTTCCGGCTTTTTCTGTTTATGTGGTACTGAGGAATTGAACCCAGGGCTTCATGCATACGAGGTAAGCACTCTACCACTAAGCCACCTTCCCAGCCCAGTGACATATTTCTATAAAATTAATTACATTCCCTCCTTGAAAAAAAAAGTGTGAAGAGTAAAACTGCTTTATTTTTTTTTTATAAATCTTTTCACTGTCTGGTTTTATAGAAAAGAGCCAGATTCTCAGATCTGTCCCTATTTTCAACTTTCTGTGATGTGGTAGTTTGGCTGAAATAGTGAATAAAATCTAGCACACAAAAATACAGGAAGTTTTCAAACAATGGTGAGTATTCTCTAGTACATCAAATCTCAATAGCAGTGGTTTCTTAATGGTTTGTTGGGATGTATGATTTGAAACTACATCTGTGAACTTTTTAAACTCAGTTACACTAACATTCATTGATCTATCTTTCATTTTGAGTCTCTTCCCCCTGATTAATCATAATTGTGATAACATATAAAACTGGTCACTTGGAAAATAGATTCCTTCAATTACACAGATCTTCTAAGTGTTGACACATTTCATTATATAATGTTAGAAAGTTCCTAATATAGCACCAATATCTTCAGAGATGTCTTTAAAAGTATTGGGGAAGCTGGGTGCTGTGGCCAGCTTTGATAGGAGTGTTTGTCCAAGGTTCTGGATTTGATCTCCAACACGGGGAGATAAAAGTAACAAACAACATAACCCAGTAGTACAGCACATCATAGAATTATGAGTTGTCTACCCTTGTGATCAGAGAACTAACTAGGAGCTATGGTTCACTCAATATTCCATATTGCTAGCCTAAAAAGGATCAAATTTAAAATTTGAAGTATGGTTTCTATTGAATGCATTGGTATCATCATGAAGTTAAAATAACCATAAACTAAGTCCTTTGTAAGTTGTGAACCTTCTCTTTTGAAAAATATCTTCAAAGCTTTTTAAAAAATGTTATCTTTCTTCCCTAATATATACAAGCAAATATCTGAGTACTGTGGAAACAAAAACAAATCTGTCAATGGCAAGAACCATGAAAGTATTTTTTCTTTTTGAACTCTTATTAAGCCTACCTATCTCCCCCAAGGTTTTGAAAGTTACTAAGGAGGGTTAGAATGATTTTAAGTGAACTGAGGTTTTTTCAGTCAGAATCTAGAACAAATTATTAGAACAGCTAGAAAAATAATATTAATGGCACTTAGTATTTTCAGAACTTTTCTTAGTATGCATTCTAATGAGTTAAGTACTATTATCCTTGCTTTATAGATTAGCATTCTGAAGGACAGAGAGGTTAAAAAAATTGCTCTAGTTGTTAAAAGTCATACTCTGTGCAAAACATTTGTAAGACAAGTATAATTTAAACTGATTTGCTCAATTAAAATATACTGAGCAACTGTTAAATATAAATATGCTTTTAATTCATCTAAATCCTGCATTCCCAGTTAATATGTTATAGGAGGATTCTGACATTTTTACCTTGTACCTTAAAACCTATAATGCTTTTAAGGACAGAGAGATGATAAAAGCAGGACGAACTCTTTAGCTATTATGCTTATTTTACCATGCTACTACAAGCAACAATATGCATTTTTTTCACTCCTCAAAATTTTACTGAAAATCACTGCATGTAAGAATTGGCTGGTGGCTCACGCCTGTAATCTGACCTACTAATGAGGCTGAGATATGAGGATCACAGCTCAAAGCCAGCCCAGTCAGGCAGGTCCGTGAAACTCTTATCTCCAATAAACCACTAGAAAACCAGAAGTGGTGCTGTAACTCAAGTGGTAGAGCATTAGCCTTGAGCTGAAGAGCTGAGGGACAGAATTCAGGCCTATCGTTCAAGCTCCATGACCGAACACCCCCCCCACCAAAAAAATAAATTGACAATCTGCTGAGTTTCTTGCTTTTCTAAAAATTTGTTCTAGATTCTGACTGGAAAGAGCTCAGTTCATTTAAAATCTTTACAACCCTCCTTAGTAACTTTCAAAGCCTTGGGGTGAGGTATGTAGACTTAATAAAGATTCAAAAAGAAAAAATGGTTTTATGGTTTATATGGAGTTTATAACACTTTTTAATCAAGAAGAATTTAAGTGGTGTAAGATTTCATTTTAAAAATGCATGATGATTATTTAAGTCACAAAAGACTAAGACAGTTTGGCAAGCTAACAGCTTTCTAAGCTACTTTTGAGAGAGGCCTCTTTAAAGTTAAACTCAGTGAGATTAATGTGCATGAACACTAATTAGTTCAATTATATTAGTTATGAAATATGTAAACTTAGTTATAGGTATAAAGACATATTACTCATTATTTGGTACAGGTTATGGTTTAAATGGGTTTCTTCCCTTTCATTCCACTAGACAAATAGTCTACTTCTAAATTAGTATTTTCCAAATATATCAGCTATCAGAATGAACTGGAGTAGGGAAATAAATTTGGAGTAGTACTTGGATAAAATATAGATTTTTTTGGCCCCACCCTTGGAAATTCTCACTCAATAGGAAAAGAGGTAAGCCCCAGGTGATTATGAAGACAGTAGGTCATAGTTCTTTTCTTTTTTTTTTGGTCGGTCATGGGTCCTAACCTCTGTGCCTGGGTGCTGTCCCTCAGCTCTTCAGCTCAAGGTTAGTGCTCTACCATTGAACCACAGCACCACTTCTGGCTTTTTCTGCTTATGTGGTGCCAAGGAATTGAACCCAGAGCTTCATGCATGCAAGGCAAGTACTCTACCACTGAGCCACCTTCCCAGCTGGTCATAGTTCATTTTTTTTTCTTTAATTTTTGGGTCCGGTCGTGGGGCCTGAACTCTGGGCCTGGGCGCTGTCCCTCAGGCTCTTCAGCTCAAGGCTAGTGCTCTACCACTTGAGCCACAGTGCCATTTGCGGCTTTTTTCTTTTTGCTTATGTGGTGCTGAGGAATCGAACCCAGGGCCTCATGCATGCAAGGCAAGCGCGCTACCACCACTGAGCCACCTTCCCAGCCCTCATAGTTTATTTTTGAATGTTTACATTTTCAACCTTCTGATCCCAAACAAAATTTTCCTCTCAGTACCTGGAGAAACAATTCTTCTTAGGTATAAAAAATTTCCACTCAGTTTCTACTTTTACAAGTCTTTCAGCAAACTCTTAGCTTATCTCTGCTTAGTACAAATATGATCTACATCTACAGCACTGAGTTCAACTCTTCTTAGCCAAATATTTAATATACACATAGCAAAAATATATTAAAGCACTATTAAGTATGAGGCACTGTCACAGGCCCTTATATCAATGATATATCAAGTGAAAAAAATAAATTCCTGATCGTAAATGAACAATTTTTAAGTGCACATGAAACTTACTAAGACAATCATATTCAAAACTCTAAAAATATATTATAAACCAAACTATAAAGCAATAGATTTAAAAGAAATATATTCTCTAAATTAGAAACTGAGAAGACATTCTTCAAATTCCCAAATATTTGCAATGAAATAATTTATGACTCAAAAAGTTCAAAAAGGCTGAATCTTTATAATAAAAAATCTTTACAATAAAAAGTGTTGAAAAAAAAGTTTAAAAAATTAGGAGGTTCTGAACTAGAAAAAAATTAAAACACAAAACTCATAAGCTATAGAGTTAAAACAATACTTACCAGGCCAAACATAGCAATTAACCCCTTTCTCAGGAATAAAAGTTCAACATCTTTAATTCTTTTCAATACTCATTCAATCATTCATTCATTCACCAGAAATTAATTACCTTAGCCTCTCTTTTAACAAATTAAGATAAAGGAGAAAAATAAATATCAGAACAGTCAGTCAAACAGAAATACAAAAAAGAGAGAAAAATCAATGAACTGAACAGGTCTTGAGATCAATCAAATTGATAGGCTTCTAGCCTGACAGATCAGGAGGAGAATAAGAGAGATAAAACACAACTTACTAATATCAGGATTGAGATTATAGTATAGTGGTAGAGCACTTGTCCACCATACTTAAGGCCCTAGCTTGATTCTCAGTATGGCAAAACAAACAAAACAGCAACAATAACAAAAACACCAAACTAAATTACTGGTATCAGAAATAACAGATATAATATCAATGTAGATTCCACAGATAGTAAAAAGATATTTAAGAAAATTATGAATGATTTTATGTCAGTAATTTTCACAACTGAGATGAATGGGAAATTTTCCTAGAAAGTCACAAACTACCAAAGCTCTCAGTAAGAAACAAATGGGACTGAAAGTGTAGTTTCATCAAGAGTGCCTACCTAAGCATGCTTTAGGCTCAGGATTGATCCTCAGCACTGCTAAGAGAGAGGCTGGTGGGGTTGGGGAGAAAGATGAGGAGGAGCAGGAAGAGGAAAAGAGATTACTTCATGGCTCTGTATCTATTATGGCAGAATAACTTGTAGCTGAAAATTTTACTCCAAGAAAACCTCAAGGCTATATGATTTTGTTGATTCATTGTCCCAAATCTTTAAGAAATTTGTTCAAACTAGGGAATATCTAGAACAATGATTTTAGAAACATTACTTCTAGGTTTATCTGTGTGGATGCTTTCAGAGGAAATTGTCAAATGACTTGGAATACTGAGCAAGGAAGATCTGCCCTCACTGCTGGCAGGCACCATACAATTTACTGGGAGCTCAGATAGAATGAAAAAGGTTCTATCTCGGTACTGGGACACAGGCTTATCTTGCCCTTGATCAGACCTCCAGACTTTGGCTTTTGGACTAAAGAGTTATCCATGAGTTCTCCAAGTTCTCAAGCATTTGAGAATTACATGATCAGTTTCCTTGTTTTTGCAGCTTTTTGATGTGGACAGAGTAAGCTACCAACATTATAAGAGCTTTTAGTTTTGTCTCTGATGTTGGATTCTTCTGTTCTCATCCATCTACCCATCCACCTACCCACCCACCTACCTACCTACCTACCTACCTACCTACCTACCTACCTACCTACCTACCTACCTACCTACCTACCTACCTGCGTTTTCTACTGGTTCTGTATTTTATGAAGAATTCTAATACAGAGGTAATAATTAATTCTAGGACCCCAGTATTCCAAAGTCACACAAAACAAAGCTATTACAGAAAGATAAATCTCTATACAGTACTACTCATGACAGATGTAAAAACTTAGCAAAGTAACTCTTAACTATATATTAAAAAGATGATTCACCATAACCAAATGGGATTTACCCCAGGAATTCATAATTGGTATCACAATAAAAGGAAAATTCTTATACTCTGGGATAAAGGAAATTAGTGATAAATTCTTAATATCTTTGTCTTCATTAGCTACTTTACAGTCAGTATAACAAGCTTCTCAATCTTGACACTTCTGACATTGAGGTGGGATGATTCTCTCTCTTGTGGGGGTTGGGCTTTATAGGATGTTTATTAGCATCCTTGGCCACTTCCCAGTAGCTGCAACAACACTTACAAGAGGTACTTACAAATACTGTCTAATTCCCTGGAGACAAAAATCTTTCATCAGGAACTACTGTGATAGAGACGAAAGTTAAATTTCAGGAAATAACAATGCAAAAATTAATCTGTATAAACAGGAAAGAAAATGTGATCTAATAGAAAGTTATTCCTCTACCTTCCAAAGTACCATCCAAAGATCAGTTTTGCATTAATTCATAAAATTATTTCAAGACACTCATTAAATGGACTGTGGCAATATTTCTTTTTACTCAGTTAAAAAAACAAAAGAGTGTAGGGTTGGGGTTGGGATGGCTCAAGTGGTAGAGGTCTTGCCAAACATGCCATGGGTTTAATCCCCAGGGTTGGGGGCGAGAGAAGTTTTAAAAGTCTTTGACAATTTGTTAGAAGAAGAAGAAGAAAAAAAAGAACAGAGAAGAAAGTTAAGAAAGTAATATAAGCAAAGTGAATTTGATCAAAGTACTTTATGTGCAGGCATGTAAATACCAAAGTAAAATCCCTTTGGTCAATTAATTGATGCCAATAAATTTTCAAGTCCATCACACATGTTCATATTGTCTTTGAAAGAGTCATGATAAAACCATATAAAAAACTATGTTCCAATCGAATAAGCAAAGCATAGTAAGGAGCCTAGACTTCCATTCTTGCTACATGGTTGGAGAGACTCCCAGCAATGGTGGACTTCCACCTTCACCTAGCAGTAGTAAGAGAAAACTTACCCCTCCTTACTAAGGTAGTATAAGACCACTAGAAGAAATTCAGGACTTTCACTACCACCTAGTGGTGATGAGGTCAAAACATTGCTACAATACCAGTAGAGATGATATAAGCAGCAATAGGATTCCCATACCTCTCAGTTTAGGTATACAGGCAGCCTGTTAAGGAGCAGGAACTTTCATACCTGCCTAGCAAAGATGAAAACCCCACCCTCAGCCTAAGGTATTAGTGAATGCCAAGTGAGAAACATGGACTTACATGTCTATTGGGCAGTAATGAAGCAGTACCTCAAATCTGCCTGACATAACTGTGTCTAAGAAACCAAATAAAAACAGTGAAAACAAAAGGTTCAGGTAAGATCTAGACTCTCAGGCTTGGGGCATGGCTAAAGTGTTTGCCATAGCAAGTATCAGCCCATGAATACAAACTCTAGTACTGCCAAAAATAGTAAAAACAAAAAACCCCAAACTCAAAAAAGAGTCTCAAAACCAGTCCACTGCATACAACTAGTTCTAGCCTAGCTGAGCCGCTCATCGGGATCTGGTGCCCTGTGACAAAGTATACTTACCTAACCTCACTGGGCAAAGACTGTCAACTGTCCTGCTTTCAGTGTGACAAATGTGGAAAGACACTGACCTCCCAGAGCCACGCGGTGCAAGAAGGCAAGCCCTACTGCAACCATCCAAGCTACTCTGCCATGTTTGGGTCCAAAGGCTTTGGATGGGGTGGAGCTGAGAGTCACACTTGCTAGCAGACCTAGATTGTGGAAATCCTATCCGCCGCTACCTGCCTGTCCAGAGAAGATACCAGGCCTTAACTTCCAGATACCCCTAGTTCCTGATAGCCTCTGATGACTTCAGTAATACTACAGAATGTTTTCAAAGTCTTAAAACACAATAAAAACTTATCTAGATGTGTGAATAGCAAGTCATTACCAGAAAAATTTCAAAGGACAAAAAGACCAGTAAATGTCACATAAAAATAAAAGGGAAGAAAGAATTTTCTAATAACAATTTACCGTCATAAAATGCTTCAATGCCAGTGGCTCATGTCTATAATCCCAACTATTCAGGAGGCTGAGATCTGAAGATCATGGTTTGAAGCCAGCCTAAGCAGACAAAACCCTTAAATCTTCAATTAACCAGCAAAAGTCTGGAATAGCAGGTATGGCTCAAGTGGTAGAGTGTCAGTCAAGGTGGAAAAAATTGAAGCAAGAACATGAGGCCTGAAGTTCAAGCCTTAGTTAGTACTTGTACTAAATAAATAAATAAATAAAAAGTTAAAAAGGTGTAGAAGTGTTCAAAGGGGTGACGTTGACCAAGATGCATAGTATTCATAAAATGCTTTCTTGAATGCTCTTTTGTACAACTAAAGCTAAAACATAAATAAGATTTAAAAATAAAAATAAATAAATGAACCTTCAATGAATAGTTATAAATATGCCTGAAACATATGAAAAAAAGTTTCAGCAAAAAAGTACATACACAAGTAGCTCAAGTAAAAACACCAATGAACAAGTCAATAACAGAATGTAGAAGACAGTGAAAATATCAGTGAATTTAAAAACTGAATACTATAAATTGTCCAATATAAACAGAAGAAAAAAAAATACCTTGTGGGAAAAAGCAACCAAACCAAACTAAAGGAAAATTGTTTAAAAAGGAAAAAATAATCGGAAACAAATATTGCTGAAGGGATCACTAAGGACTAAAATTAACCATTAGGAATTGGCAGTATGAAGACAACCTTAACAGAAAAGTTTCAAAGGCTAGAGATTAGATTGACAGATAAGAGATCAGACTTTAGTAGACTGAGGGAAATAAAAATGAATACAGCCAACTTCTCCAGTAGGAGGCAGAAGAATGAGAAAGTAAATGAAGGGACACATGGATTCCAGGTATCAAGATTTGCTACTTACTTCTAAGATGGGCTGTCTTCAATAAATGTATAAGCTAACTGGTCACTGGTCAAGAACAAAAAAACAAAAAACCCAAACCACAAACTTGATGCAAGAAGTAGAGGATCAAATCAGGATTGAAGCCTTTAACTATATCAGAGATGGATCTAATATTCAAGTTGATGAGTGGGTCCTTAAGATAAAAAACAATGACACTTCATTTGTTAAAACATAAGGCACATGGGGCTGAGAAGGTGGCTCAGTGGTAGACCACTTGTCTTGCATGCATAAGTCACTGGGTTCAATTCCTCAGCACCACATAAGCAGAAAAAAAAAAGCCAGAAGTGGCGCTGTGGCTCAAGTGGTAGAGCGCTAGCCTTGAGCTGAAGAGCTGAGGGACAGCGCCCAGGCCCAGAGTTCAGGCCCCACGACCGGACCCAAAAAAACCCAAAAAACCAAAACCAAAAACAACAACATAAGGCACAGAACATGAAATTACAAATCATAATTCATTTTCCTCAACAGAAATATACACATATATAGGGGTGTGTGTGTGTGTGTGTGTGTGTGTGTGTGTGTGTGCGGTGTGTATACTTTAACTTCATGTTTGTCCATAAGTTAAATACCATAAAATATTGGTAGGCATTAGGCATGTCTCTGTCTCAAATCATGTATATTATTACTCTTTTATACTCAGAGTATCACAAGCCAGGATACTGTAAAGACACTGGCACATCCACAATAACTTGCACTATTCACAATAGTCAAGTTGTGGAAACAGCCCAAATGCCCGAAAATAGATGAATGGATCAAAAAAAATGTGGTATCTATACACGATGGAATTTTACACAGTGATTAAAAAGAATAATCATTATGTCACATGCAGAGAAATAGATGGTCATAGAACAAGTCATATTAGGTGAGGTAAGCCAAGCTCAGAGAGACAGATCATACATGTTTTCTCTCATATGTGGAAGCTAGAACTAAAATACAGAGGGACATGATAAATTATAAAGAACTCTAGGCATTAATACACAATGAGACCAAGGAGGATACCTTAGGAGAGGAACACAAAGGCGCAATGCCTATCTCATCATATAACATAATATTTATCGGAATAACCTCCAGGAAATGTTGAAAATTTTTTCCTCATTGTGTTTTTGTTTTCTTTTCTTTCTGTCTTGTTTATACATTTATCTGTCTTTGGGAGGGTAAGGGGGAACAAGAACTGGAGGGACAAATGTAGGTGAACAATTGCAGGTGAACAAATGCAGCAGTGGTATTCACTAGAGACTATGTTGAAAATGAACACACAACTTGTAGGTGGAGATAGGAGGAGAAAACTGGGAGAGAGTGAGGGAAGGAGTGATATCATCCAGAAAGAAATGTACCCATTACCTGACTTATAACTGTAATCCATCTGTACACCATTATCACAACAACTATGAAAGAATTTTCAAAAAAGAAGGAACTAGAGATTTAGGGAGACAGAGGATAATTGTATTAGTATTATTATTTATGGTCACTTGGATAAGGTACCTAAATAGCTTTTGGGATTGTAGCTAATACCCAATTGTCTTTACTTTTGCTCTTATGTGGACTGGAATTAGCCATCCCTTTCCTATCCTTGTGAGATCAACTCTATTCTATATTTACTGTGACTATTCATAGGAATTAAATAGTCTGGTATGGTCACAATAACAATATACAAATGGCCAAAATTTTTATGTGAAAAAATTTGCCAACATTATTTGTAATCAAACTATTTCATACCTTGTTTCCACACTGTTTCACCCTTACGTATAATTATTATGTATTAAATTTTCTTAGAAGAGTGAAAGTCAAATTCTATCAAGTCAAAGGAATAGAATTGAAATTCTTCAAAGAACGTCTCTGCACTGAACCTCAATCTTTACTATATATTTGTCATAAGACACTTTCTGCTCCTCTGTATTAGCACAAGCAGTCCCTCATGTTTTACAACATCATTTCTTTCTTTTTTTTTTCTGTTTGTCATGGGGCTTGAATTCTGGGCTTGGGTGCTGTCCCTGTGCTCTTCAGCTCAAGGCGAGCACTCTACCGCTTGAGCCACAACACCACTTCCAGTTTTCTAGTGGTTTTTATTGGAGATAAGAGTCTCACGGACTTTCCTGCCTGGGCTGGCTTTGAACCGCAATCCTCAGATCTCAGCCTCCTGAGTAGCTAGGATTACAGGTGTGAGCCACTGGCGCCCATCTACGACATCATTTCTTACAGTATCAATCCTATAATTATAATGCCTTTCTTCCTTCACTTTCAAATCAGTATTTAAAAAAACAATTCTTATGGCTGGGTATGTGGCTATACCAGGACCTGGTTTCAGTCCCAAGCACCACCAATCAACCAACCAAACAAAATAAATGGATCTAAGCTATCCAATCATAACGTGCTGTGAATTTATGATCTTGAAAATATACATTTCAGTACTGTAACATATTAGAATTTATTTGAATTTTACTTTACTTATATCAATAAAAGCTAACAGTGATTTTTATTAATTTGATTAAAGCACAAGGAGGAAAAGGAGCAATTATGAATACATGGTTAATTTAGTTAAAAAAAAAAAAAAAAGCCCTACCTTAGGTGAAGCAGAGAGATCTCTTCCTGCAGAAGCAAGCATGTTCTCATTTACCCCTCCTGTTTTTGGTGAAAGGACTGGTGGAGCCGGTGCCTTTCTTTTCACTCTCTTTTCAGTTTCCACTTCTTGAACCGTATTTGCCAAGTTATTTGGAGAAGTTGGTTTAGGTTCATAAAAAGGATTTGATCTAAATGCAAGAATAATTATTGTTAAGTGCCTTTTAAAAATAGTTTTTCAGTTAAAATAATAAAACATGTCCTGAAAATTACATTTTCCCCCAAATAAGTCCAAATGACTAAAGCTTAGCCCATTTCTAGCCATATTTAAACAAAATATCCCTTTATAAAATATTTAAAATAATTTAAAATATACAGTTATGCTCAACTTGAACAATCATATACAGAGCTTTACAAAAATGTAATGTTAAAAAATGGTAAGGGTAAGCAAATTCAGTCACTGTATTAAATGTACACTATGTAAAAAATGAACTATGTAACTTGTGGATAGAGGCAGAAAGGGGGAAATGAGGGATGAACGAAGGAAGCAGTGTCACCGTTCAACAAGTATTATACTCATAACCTGACTTGTGCAGCTATAACCCCTTTGTACACCTACTTAATAATAACAATTTTGTTTTAAAAAGGCAACCCTATCTATTCCCTATCCCTATAGGAAAACAAGAAAGATGTGTAAATATCAATTTACTGAAATTTTCATGCTCCATTTCATTTTAAAATATCATTATTTCAGTCTTACACCTAAATGACGATGTAGCTAGTTAGAAAATTCTAGTTGTAAGTTAAATTATTTCAGTGCCTTGACAATATTAACCCATGGCCAACCTCATGTTGTTCTACTTAAGTTATCTTTTATTTGCAGTCACTGTTAATGATCTCTTTATTTCTGGTTTGGGGCAATTTTACTAAGATGTGTCTAAACAAACTTCTAGTTTGTCCTATTTTCAAGCTTCTTATATTTCATGAGTTAGAAGATTTATATATTTTCTCACTTGTGATAAATTATGAGACTATTTCTCTAAATAATAAAAAGGAGTTATATAATTACTGATTAATACATTTAAAACACATGCATGATACAATGATAGTTTTAGTCATCAACTGACTGTATGTAAATAATGTGGCAGTCTCAAAAGATATATGAGTGCTGCTGAAGCTATCTTGGCTTGTCTAAGAATATGCTTGGTGGTTCATATGACATACTTAGCTAAAAAAGCAATGCATTAAACACATGAATAAACACAACTGTTTACTTAAATGGTACTTGATACTGGAAAAATTACTTAAGGAATTACCAATTTCTGTGTTCTGCTGATCATCTATAATATGAATAATCTGTTTCAGGACTCTGAATATTGGAAAATATTTAAATTCTCACAATAATTTTTTTCTTCATACTATATACTTTAGTAATATATTAGTTACATGATTAACTTACTGAAAATAGAAAAGTCAGGACATTCATATTACTTATGGTTTGAAATTTTATCTAGGAAAACAAATTATAGAAAAATAAACTGAAAATAGGTTGTGAACAGGATTAATTAAAACATAACTGAAAAAATATACAATGTGAAACTACTACATAGTGAAATCTAGTCATTTCCTTGCATTTTCAAAGCCTATGCTTCATTAGAAAAACAATTCAAACGCATTAAAGTGAACATGCAGCTTCTCTGAATAAAAATGATATGACAGGCTTCCTTGAGAAACAGACACACAGTGATACCACTAACAGTTGCATGTGAGCTCTCAAAAGTCACTTGATAAATGTTCCACTATTACTGCATACAGAGGACCCAATACCATTTATTTGTAACAACTTTATGTCAAAGAATGTAGAAAGAACATAGTATTGGAAGATGATTCATAGAAGTTTTCATGTGATAACTGGTCATAAGTTTATTATTCAAGTAAGAATAAATTTTGGAAAATTTCTGCTATTCTAGTTAACTTTCAGAGAGAAAAGATGAGCAATACCAAGGAAGTAATTAACAAACCAAGTTCTTCCTAGACTAGCACATTAGTTGATATAAAATCTTTAGAATTCCTATAAATATTCCTACCAAAAAAAGCTGAATTGTTATAGGCTCTCTCTGGTAAGTCCAGATGATTGAGCAACTTAGAATGTTTTTATTCATGGGAACCTTGCTAAAGACTTTGACTTTCATATGAAAAAGGAATGGTCAAAAAGGAAACACCCAGTGATTCTGATTTTAGTTTTCATTAAGGCCATTTTAAAAGTTTAAGCAAACATTAGCTGTCTTTTTAATTTGTTAATTCAAGAAGGCAGGGTGTGTAGTTATTGTGTAACTGAAATGACTGAGTGTTTGTACTTATAAAGTTTGCATTTGCACTCAAATACTCTAGGTGTGTGGCTATTACTCAGCACCTACACCACCCATGAGGAATTTTATTTTGATCACACATAGGTATTTCAAAGAAAACAAACACAAAAACTTTAGTAGGAGTTGAGTCAATTTTTCAACTATATAGTTTAAATTAGTACTGAGAACTCAACCTTTGTTTGGAATCAGACACTCTAAGTAAATATGAAAGTTAGAACATCTTAAGCTTTTATCAAAAAGCCATACTGTGGGAATATATACCACATGCAAGAGCCATTATATATACATATATGTTATGTTTAAACACACGATTCTAGGACAAAAATAAATCAACTCTGTCATTCTTTCCAAGACTCAGAATATTTTAAGTTTGTATAGTTCCATTAAATCATCTGCTTAGGTCAAAGAGACCCTATGCTCTCACTCATTGCTCACTTGAGTAGTTTCTATAGACACTTTAATGACTTGCTCAACTTGCTCACCTCTAAGTCATCAATGCCTCTTACAAAGTACAGCTCCTAAAAGTAAAATAGTTCTTAAAACAGGAGCTAAAAAATCTATAGTAGATTACATTTCTCCCTTTATACAAATCAATTACTCAACTTTTATTCATCAAAGGGGCTTTTTTCTTTCAATCCACATATATCATATTTTGAAAAATATTCCTATTGTTAAAGAGTATTTTCCCAATATTTAAATATTGGGAAAGTTCATATATTTCCAAGGAAAGCAAAGATCCACTGCAAGTAAACCTATCATTTATATTCTTTATTATTAAATATTTTATAGCTATCACTTGTCCTATATCCATTATTTAAATCAAAGAGATTCAGAGGCCCAAGAATTTCTAGTATGGATTATTATTGCTATTATCATTATTATTATTCAGGTGACACGACATTGTTGTTAATACAATTTAAGAATGCTTTTCTTGTTTGTTTAATATATATTTTATAAAATATATATTTTTATAAAATACTGTACAGAGGGGTTACAGTTATATGAGTAGGGCAATGAGTACATTTCCTATGGAGCATTGTTACCTCCTCCTGTTTTTCTTATTAAAACCATTTTAGTTAGCTATTGATACTTAATAATAAAATGGTCCAGCCTTATGTATAATTTGGTGAGTTTTTTTCCCTCATATATACGATTGTGAAACCCAAATACCACAATCAAGATAAAAATATTTCCATTCCCCCAAAAGTTCCCTTTGAAAAACATCCCTTTTAAGTCTCTCCCTTTTAGTTCTGATCAATAGGCAACCACTTCCCTGCTTTCTCTTGTTTGAATACCCTAAAATTTCCAATAAATAGTACAATACAGCATGTACTTTTTTTTTCTGGTTTGGCTTCTTTCAACAGCACAATGATTTTCAAAATAATACATGAAGTAAGAAATAGTTTGTCTTCTTGGTTACTACATAGTATTCCATTGTATGGATATACTGCAATTTACTTATTCATTTCCATACTAAAAAGCATTTGACTTTCTCCAGTTTTATTATAAAAGTCTTACATTTTCTTTCACTTTTTTGAGTGAATATCTAGGAATAGATATTGAAATAATTTAAAACTTAAGCATGATTTTATTATGTTTTTGTTGTGTTGTGTTGTTTATTTTGATTTTATTATAAGTTGTTGTTGTTTTATTTTGAGAGGGTTCTCACTATAGAGCCTAGACTGACCTCAAACTTGCAGTGCTCCTGCCTCCAATACCCTTAACTGATGACTAATGAAGGTGAACGGTTTTACATTTGTTGCCATTTTCTTTTGTGAAATGTCTGTTCAAGTATTTCCCTCCTTTGTTACTAGGTTAAAAACTTTCACTTAAGTCACAACACCACTTCCAGCTTTTTCTGCTTATGTGGTGCTGAGGAACTGAACCCAGGGCCTCATGCATGCAAGGCAAGCACTCTACCACTAAGCCGCCTTCCCAGCCCCTTAATAAGGGTTTTATAAAGAAAGAAGAACTTAATTTTTAAGTCCAAATTAAAGTATTTTTTCACTCTGATTTGTTGTGCATTTTGCATTCTATTTAAAAAAATTTTTTTAATCTGTAGGCCAATGGCTATAATCCTAGGTAAGGAGGCTTAGCTCTGAAGATCACAGTTTGAAGCCAGCCCAGGGAAGAAAGAGTCCATGAAATTCTTTCTTCAATAAATCATCAAAAAGCCAAAAGTAGAGTTATAGCTCTAGCCTTGAGCAAAAGTTGTTCAGGTACAGCACCCAGGCCCCGAGTTCATACCTCAGGACTCAGCAATAAACAAACAAATAAAGAAAAAGGGAAAGAGAAAAAAGAAAATTGTACATATCCAGGGTCATTTAGATTTGTCTCCCAGCTTTCTAACAGTTCAATGTTTTTATTCTCTTCTTTAAATGGATATTCCATTTTTTTTTTGCTTTAGGTATTTTTTTTTAAATTGTGAAAGTACCATACAGAGGGGTTACAATTACCAGAGCAAGGTAATGAGTACATTTCTTCACGGAAATCTTTAGTAAAAGGCGAAAGATTTATACGATCTGAAGAGAAATCAGAGTATGATGAGTACATTTCTTATCAAGCTTTGTTGCCTCCTCCTTTGTTTCCCCTACCCATTCCTTCCCATCTCCACCCCTCCCCATGCTCCCCCCCACCCCCGCGCCAAAGTTGTAAAGTTCGTTTTTTGACATAACATCTTGTACATCTCATTGTTGCAATGGGTCCACCTGTATCCTTATTTAAACAATTTATTTTTTCCCTTCCCTTCCACAAATTATACCAATATCAAATACAGTGAAAACAGGGGTTATACTGTGGGGGAGGGACATAAAAAGCAACAAAGAATATCTTTTGAATATGTTAGCATATTTAGCATATTTATAAGATAGCAAGAAAGAAAAACCATTTGAGTCCTTATCTTGGGGTTCATTTTGTCTAACATCAACTTATCTGACTTTTTCTGCTTGTCTCAGACATATACTAGTTATTGCAAATAAGGGAAACCATGGGACCCATGTGTCTTTGGGCCTGGCTTACTTCACTTAATATAATCTTTTCTGTCTTTCCATTTCCTAACTGGCACAAGAATAGACCTCCGGACTAATGGAATAGAATTGAAAACCCAGAAATGAACCCACAGACCTATAGCCATCTAATCTTCGAAAAGGGAGCTAAAAAAATAGAATGGAAGAAAGACAGCCTCTTCAGTAAATGGTGCTGGCAAAACTGGTTAGTCACTTGTAGAAAACTAAAGCTAGATCCTTATATATCACCCTGCACCAGAATCAACTCCAAATGGATCAAAGACCTTGGAGACAAAGTAGAGACTGAAAACATTACAGGACGGAATAGGAGAAACCCTAGGTCTCCTTGCCACAGGCCGAAATTTTCTTAATAGAGACCCAGAAACACAACAAATCAAAGAAAAGTTGGACAAATGAGATTACATGAAATTGAAGAGCTTCTGCATGGCAAAGGTCATAGCTAGCAAGATCAATAGAAAGCCCACGGATTGGGAGATGATCTTCTCTAGCCATACAATAGACAAGGGTCTCATATCTAAAATATACCTGGAACTCAAAAAATTAAATCCCCCAACAA